>NW_009936952.1:0-14027 GCF_000696875.1 Nestor notabilis
GCAGGCGTGCAGCAGGTAAGGGCGCCGGGTCCGCGCCGCTCCGGCTTTGCTCCTTGGTATGAGCCGAGCCCGCAGTCCTTTCCCGGAATAAAAGTTACCGCTCTGCTTGTTTGTTTCTTCTTAACTTGCTCTCGTCAGGGCCTCTTCATGAAGTGCTGCTGTTCTGTAGCAGGGCGCTATATCCGCCCGCGTTTAAAGGGACAAAGCGTTCCAGCTTGCTGCGGGTACCACTCACTGCATTTCTATCTAAACGGCATAAGAAGGTGAAGTAGAAAATAAAAACTAAGCAATGTGAACACTGTATGGCACAGGCTTCTAAATTGCCAATAATGTTATCTAATGTATTTTCGACGGAGCATTATTGAATTCTGGCATGGTTAGACAGACTTCTGAAAAGCACAGTTTTGCAATACGAATTCATACATCTGTAGCCCTATCCTGGAGAGCTGTACTGGTCCAGTTATTTTTTTAGAGGGGGGAGGGCGATTCTTTTGGCTAAGAGTAGGTTTTTAACTTTAAGGTTCTACTTGGCTGCTCCTGCAACTTAACATTGGCCCATTTAGATGAGGTGTGGCACTTGAACAATTCGATGTTATACTTATGGTACAGCTGCCAGACTTGTCATATGGAACAGCTCCTTCCTGGCAGGTATATATTCAATTTCTGACTATGTTATGCTTAAAGGATGTTTATAAGCTCCAGATTTCTGTGCAACTCACTTGACTTTTTTTTTTTTTTTTTCTAATTTTATTAAGCCCATTTGTCCAGTTACAATATTTTTGGCATCTTTTACTTTTTTTCAATTCGAATAGAAGATAAAACATAAACTATATTGCAAATGCCTCTTAAACAATGATGTATTTTAAGGTGGGGCTCTTTTGCCTGGTAGACCTTAGCTAGAGGTCAAAAGATTAAAATATGAAATTGTATTTGTGTAGTAATTATCCTGGAATAACAGTGATCCCAGGTTTCCTTTGAAGAATACATGTCTGTGCAGACTGAAGTTTTAACTTATTTTACAGTTCAATTGTCAGGTCATTAAGAAAAATAGAAGGATGAATCAGCAGTTATTTTCAGGATAAGGCATGTTTTGTATATAACAGTTTTGCAAAACCACTGCCCAGGAGTTTAGACAAGGAAGTAAAAATTATGAAACCAAACCACAATCAGAAGTAGGTGTGAAATGACAGCACAAGAGTCTCAGAAGTGCACGAGGAAGATAGTGATTGTTTAATTTTCATTTTAACCATGTTAAAGTGCCTCACTGGTTTCATAGAGAATTTTAAACTGAGTTTACTCTTCTCTCTGCCTACACTTGCAGTTGTAACAGTGTTTCAGTTTAGACATTTTAGAGCTCCTTTGCATTATTACGTATTAAAGTGTGAAATTCATAGCCAATGCAAAGCTCAAATCCTGTTCTTCACAAAAATGTCATAGGCAGCTCTTCCTTCACATTCAGTTGTGATGTTTACAAACATCCACAATATGTTAGTAGAGCTCTTGTCTTCTTGCTTCTCTCACTGTGATTCATTTACAGTCTTTGTGAATACACAATTCTCACTTTGTAGCAGCAGTGGCATAATGTAGTCCTGATTTCAGTGCAGTCTTTTCACACTACTAATGAATTTTCATTGAATAAATGCATTAATCAACCTCTTCTGCTTTTGGTTTTGTAATAAATTTGACTCACATAAGAGAATAAACATAGTAAGAGATATATCTGAAGTGAGGATTTTCCCTCTCCTCCTTAACTGCTTTCAAAGCATCATGTTGTGCTGCTGTTCCACTGCCTTGTGTGGATTAAGTTTGCTTAACCCTGCAAGCTTCTTTAGAAGCAGGAAGGCACCAGGCTGGAAAGTCAGTAGTTCCTTAAAGTAAAATAGATGTCTTTAAGTAAGTGTGGTAGTTTCATACCACAGTTACTCTAGCAATGACTGAAGCAGCTTAGAAACTCTAGAGCAAAATATGTTTACTCTTGAGTAAAGAGCAGTCAGCAGAGCTTTATTGTGTCATCTAGAAGGTGTGACCTAATGTAATATCAATTCATTGCATGCTAGAAATGAAAAGGGTCTGATTTAAAAATAACACCATTTCAGTGCTGCTGCCAGCTGTTTCTGTGTATAGGACCTGTTTGAGTAAGAATGTCTTTGTTTACTGTTTGGTTTTGTGTTTGTTTTGTTTTTTTCTTTCCTTGTGATCTTTCTGATTTCTGTTGTTTAAAAGACCCTTACTTTTTTACATAATTATTTAACATATAATAAGTTTTCTGTTATCTCAGGTTGTGATTTTAATATTGTAATATTGACCACATGTCAGCAAGCCAGATGTTTCCATTGGTCTTCTCTAGATCCACAGTTCTTATGAATGTTTGTTGATACTTGGAGTCACAACAATCCAAATAAAAACGTTTAATGGAAATAAAAAAATCATCAGAAACAGTTTTAATACAGAAAGGAATTTTCTAAAATCATTAAGCTAATTTTCAGCAAGTTCTAAATTTTACAGAAAGTTAGGATGGCATGAGGTGGGAATTTTAAAATGTTGTCTAAGCAAAGCACAGTGTATGAGTTAGTGGTCACCTATACAATGTCTTTGCCATGCAGATTTGAGGTTTCTATCTTACTGATAAACTCTGTTTTGTTTGGAATATGGAAAATTAGGTAATTACATACCCTCCTCTCAGGGAAGACTGATGGTTGCTAGGACTATTCTTTGTACCTGTGTTTAGTCAGGACTCCATTACACAGACCAGCTATATCTTCCTGAGCGTCCATAGTAATTGGTCTGCAGTCTCATGCAAAGCAAGCGAGCCTGGGATCCAAGCAAAAGAAGAGCATGGAAACTGGCTTGTGGTCAAGTTCAATCTGCAGACATTAAAGTTGTACTTGACTGATAACATTTGGCTCTGCAAATCAAAACAGAAACAGAACTACTGCAGACAGTGTGAACATAACCCATGTAACCATGTATGTGAAAGATAAAAGCAGAATTCCGTTTCCCAGGGAGCTACATCATCATTTTCATACTTGCCAAAGCTCTGGTGAAAGCTGTCTAGGTTCAACCCTATGGTGTTCCTATGAGTGTCTCTACACTATCAGACTTGCAGTTTCATCTCTCTAGTCTTGCAGACTGCAGGGTTAGAGATCATGTACTTTCCAAGAACTTTACAATTAAACTTTTTGGAGGTAGCTGTTTACATTCCTGTTGTTGGCTGTCCTGTCTTGACCCTTTTGCTTCACATAACTCTTCTGCTGAAAACCTATCCAGTTACATATAGTTTTTGAGCCATACTTAGATTATGTCTTGACCCTGTTCTTAAAGGACAGACTTACTTCCACTGTTGGTGTTGGGTTTTTTTTTTCTTTTTATTTATATGGCTAAGGGAACCTTTATGCCTTGTTTTCATTCCTTTTTGTAAAATCTGTTTCATCTTGGCTTTTGACATTGCTCAGTTCACTTCTTGTCTTTCAGTACAGCGGGGTTTTGCTTACTGCATCCCCTGTAAAGCCCATTCAGTCATATCACCCTGCACATGCTCATAATACATCACATTTATCTAATACAGAAGACCAAAGGAACAGAAAAGGAACATTTTTTTGTTTTTGCGTTATTTAGTGATGTTTGAAAGTCAAAGAATTTGCACAGGATAGGTAGATATTAACAAACATATTTAGTTTAGCTCATCTTTCCTTCCTTGTGATCTCAAAACTTTCACTGCCTTACCACATTTTGAAAGCATGGAGTGCTGAGGATGGCGAGAATATGAAATATATAGTATTGCTTAGGTATCTCATCCCCATTTAAACATTGGACACCTTTAAAACCCTGTTCTTTATCCTTATATTTTGCAATTAAATGGCAGATTCTTATGGAAACACCCGTCTTCAATAAAGCTGGACTCCTGTAATAGTGCAGTGGTCTTCCCTGGCCCATAAGGACATACTATGGATCTCTGTCAGCATCTCTTTTAACTGTGTCCCCTTTATCCTCAAGCAGTGCTGAATCACATTGAGAGTGTTGTGTTACTACAAGCAGTGCATTCAGAATCATTAGCATATCTGGTTTACCTTCATCTTTTCACTTTTTATGTCCTTTGTCTTTTGTGTTAATTTTCCGTTATTGATTTAACAAGATAACTTTTCAGAACATCCCTCTTGCAAAACCCAAGAATATTAGAAGACAACATTGATGTTTCAAATAGAATATCTCTCCTAAAATAGCTATATTTTTGTTTTACAGATGGGTTGGTCACTTCTTTGTAAATTAATAGAAATTTGTCCAAGTACTCTACAGAACATAACTCCTAAGGATGTTGGGAAGGACTGGGAAGTACTGGGTGTTCACCAGTAAGTATTTTGTATGTAAAGAGTCTTCTGGAATGTGTGGTTATCATGACAGCATCTATATGCAATGAAATATGTTTATAGAACTTTGTTACATCAGCCTCTAAATGGTTGAGGATTTTTGTGGGTTTTTTCAGCCTTCATAATGGGAGACTCATGCAAGCAGGAATCTAACCTGTGTGTACAGATACCTGGAGAAAGTAAAGGAGACTGAGCTAGGCTCTTCTCAGTGGTGCCCAGTGACAGATTGAAAAGTAATGGGCACAAATTGAAATATAGGAAATTAGACATTAAAATATTAAACATAAAAATCTCCTTCCACTTTAAAAACATTAAAAAACAAGCAAATTTTTTATTTTTATTTTCTTTTTTTTTGTTTTAGTTTTTTTTTTGAGGTTGATCAAACACTGGAACAGGCTGCCCATGGAGTTTGGAGTTTGTGAGAGGCTGCGAAGTTTCAAACCTTATAGATATTCAGAATCTGACTGGACATGGCCCTAAGCAGTCAGCTGTAGTTGACCCTGCTTCTAGCTGGAGAGTTGAAATAAGAGACCTCTAGAGGTCCACGCCAAATTCAACAACGCTGGGATTCTCTGGTTATCAACATCTTCCATTTTAATAGACAGATGCAGTATTACCTGGATGGTTGTGTGTGCATATGTGTTTTCTTTCCAAATGTGAGGAATTATATCCACAAGCCTAAAACAGTGTGGATTGAGAAGAGGGGGGATGCTTGACACCTAATCTTACTGTCTAAAAAGTAAGCAATAAACCAGGTCACCTCAACTACCTGTGAAGTCAGTGGGCACAATTACCTTCAGAGAGCATGGTTCATTCCATCTCTTTAGTAAGTTATCCAGGAGTAAACTGTGGTTTGGACTTGCTCATCTCCGTCCATTAACCATTGGGGGAGCCTAAGCAGCTAGTTGAGGGAGCCTAAGCAGCTAGTTTCTGGATGGCTGTGGTTAGATGGGATGAAAACCCACATAGGTTAGCTCTATAGTTGTCACATAGCACAAATGCTAATTGTAGATGTAGATGGTAAAAATGGGGAAGATGAGCTTGGATTGCAGTTCTTTTTCTTGGTCAGATTGCCTCATTCAGGGCTGATAAAGACAGGAAGAAGGTACAGCCTTATACTCCCCTGGTGACTATGCCTCTGCCTTTATAGTCTTCACCATACCTTTCCTTAGAAAGGTTGCTGTTGTAAGATCATTTGCATGAAGATGCAGCTTGGGTTTGTGGGTTTTTGCTTGTTCGTCTTATGGTGGCTAGAGTACATGGTCAGTAGGGGAATGAACTCCCTTGAAAGAAGTTTTGACAATTTTTATTAGAAGATGAAAGTGATTTTGGTTGCTTTTTATGAGCAAGAAACAAGAAGCTAGTTACAATTTCTTTGGCAGCTTAAAGTTGTGTTAATTGAAAGCTATTCTGAGACCTAGAGATATTGCTGTTCATTCTGGGTCCCAGAAAAATGACTCTTTTGGGGCTGATCTTTCCCATAGCCGCTTCACAGCCCATGCAGTGCATGCAGTTGAACAAAGCATCCTTTTCAAACTCAAACTTCACTAAAAATCTGTTGATAACATTACTGTACATGATTCCTTTCCGCTACCAGAATTTTAGCCAACTGTGTATCCCTGTCTGACAGGTTGACAGTTTTCCTTGCTGTGGAGAAACTTGTTCTTAGTGGAGGAGTAGGCTCGGACATATTTGTCAGTGCCAAAGGCAGAGCAAACCAACCAAATTATATTTCAGGTTCCTTGTAGGTGGATTGGGCTACTACCATGCATCAGCACCATAATGAATGTGTGCTGTTTGCAGCAAGGCAGGAGACAGTTATGGTAGAGAAGCAAAGCTTTTTGGTTTGTTGTTTTTTTTTTCGTTTTCCCAAGAAATTTTCATTTTTGTGTGTATAACTATTTTAGAACAGAGATCTTAAGCGGGGAAAAAACATTTGTTTCCTGTCTCTCAACCATGGGCCAACTCGACCACATTACAATCATGTTTAGAAACAATAGTTTCATATTGCTGTAGATGGTCTTGACAGGCAGTGTAATAATTAGTCACTGTTACTGTGAGGAAAAAGGAGGGAAATTCCTTCAGTGTATTTGCATCCCTTTTACAAGCTCAAAGAGACTTCATGAGATGTTTCATAATCTTTTATGTTAAACTCTCATACAGTAGATGAGGTTTAGAAAATTTTACATCCTCATGCTTGGTTATACTTGAAATGGAAGGGTGTATGCAGGGAATTTTCTCCTTGTATGAGATATGCTTTAGTGTGTGATTATTTTACCCTGCAGTATACTGAGACAGCTCATGTATTACATTTATCATTTATATATCAGCATTTGCCTGAAACAGGTCACCCTGTATAAAATGCCCTCTTCCCAAAGCAGTGTTCCTTCCCCACAGCAGAAATCATGAGTCATTGACAAGGTAGACAGGAAGAGATGTTTAATAACTTCAGAGCATTTGATATCTCAGTGGGGTTTTCCATTCATGCAGGGTGTAAAGAGCAAGGAAGTCTAAGCCGCAGCTACTTAAGGAGTAAAGAGGTGAAGGAATCTTCATCCCATGTACAGTTTCTACACATGTATGCGTATGCACACACACCTGAAATGCATTAGTAATGCTTAAGACTAGAACACTTTAATCAGGATATTGAAGCAGATTTAAGACTGACTCTTTAGCTCTCTACCAGCTTGGTTAGAGTGGCTCTTGTTTTTGTCTTGATTCATCACTCTACTTCTTAGATCCATACATGTGGGCTGTATGCTGGGATGATAATTTGCTTCAGGACTGAAAACCCAAATGCCACTGTCTATCCTTGCCTGTAGAGTTTTAAGTCCAAAGTGTGCATACAGAAGATTCAGTGAGGTAACTTTAAGTGCTGCTTTTTTGTTTTTCAAGAGAGTTCAAGAATATTGCTGAAGTAGTACAAACTGCTGCACAATCATTTTTATTAGATATTATATATACAAAGAGTCATATTTGAAGATTATTAAGATTGCAGAATCAAGTTCTCCGAAATCATGAAAGTAAAAAAGAAATGAAGGTTTCTTTAGGGGTTTTTTTTGTGTGTGTGTGTATAAGCCTATCCATTTTCATTTTGTTTTTAATTACACAATCTGGATTATTTTTTTCCCCACTTTTGGGATATGCTTCATTCAGCGCAAAATTAATGATTATGTATTTTCTATCATTAGCGTCATTCAGTGTTTGGCCCACTGCCTTATCTACTGTATGCTAGTGATACCTTCTGTGAAAACTGGCGTATTCATTTTCTTTTCAGCTGTTCTTAGTGTTCATCAGTATTGTCTCAAGCTTTTAAAATTTTGTTTATTTGAGAAGGTGTAATGGATTTGTGATCACTGTATTACAGATAGTAGTTCAGGCAAAGTATGTTTGAAGTACCCACTGATTTTTGGGTGCCCAGTTTGATACATGCACTAGATTTTTCAGAGTACTTAGTGTTGTTTGGCTTTCTCTGTTTAAAAAGTCAACTTCGGTTGGCTCTGATGCAGCATTTCACAGGTTAATATCCATGGGTCTCAGGTTGAGCCACCCGGAAAATAAGGATACTCGATGGGCAGTTTATGAAATGTTTCTTTTTAGTGATTTGTCCAGCATCACAAAAATGCTGTGTGGTGAAAACTCGGATAGGGTAGAGTTCTTCAAGATGCTGTTCAAGTTATTTTGCTGGGAAACTGCTGCTTCTCTTCCAACAGAACCTGTAACTTAGCTTTTGCTACCTACAGAACAGTGCTGTGCTCCATAATCCTGCTTTCTGTAGAGTAACACCACCCTGAATGAGCCTAGTCCTCTATAAAATTTATATAATTAAAAATTAAGGTAAAATTAATAAATTATGCATAATTTTTAATGAATTATGATAATATGTAGAACACTAACATTATTTTATTGCTAACTTGAAAAAACATAAACTGAAATAAATGTTTAAAAAATAAAAATTTGGAGCTTTTTAAGCTTTTGCTAATTTCTGTAACTATTTCTTTTTTAAAGAAAAAGTTTGATAAAATTCTGTGTATGTTAATATTTCTTTAGCCATAATTTTTTTTCTTTTAATTTTTAGACAAATTCTTAAAATGCTTACAGTCCACAAAGGAAATATAAATCTCTCTGTAATAGGACTGAAAGCTTTGAATCTACTCCTCATGTCAGGTATTGTGTGGTTTACTTTCCTACTTTGTCTAAGCCTTTAAAACACAAAACTGTCATATAAAGTGTGTGACTGTACATGTCAGACCTGATTTTTCTCTCTTGGTTTACTCCGTGACGTCACTTGTAATTTGTACTTGTATATGAAATAATAAGAGTACTGTTTTGCATCTTCTTTACCCAGGTAGAAATGATTCTCTAAGTTGCAAGGCTGTGAAGAACATGACCAATTAATTTTGCCAACTTGTTATTAGCATAGACACAAATACATGCTTTGAAGTACTTAAGTAAAATAACTAAAAGCTAATTTTTTCTTACCTAAATATAAGTTTGGTGACATTCTGACTTGCTTTCTTTCATACTGGTTAATACTTCTGAAAACAGTAAATCATCTCTGACATTTCTGTTATTTTGCTTTGCAGAGACCTAATCTTGCCAGGTACTGAGACCTTTTCTCATGGTGCTGAGATTCTTGATCTTTTGTTGAAATTAAAGAGAAACCTTAAAGGAGAGATTATGCATTATGCCATTTTTGTAAAGATAGAGTATAATATTAGCACAAATTGTTAGGTTAGGAATGTTTCCATTGACTTTAACAGGCTCTGTAATCAGCCTTATTTACAAACTACGGATTAGACTTGAGTTAAAGGTAATGCAGCTGTCCAAGCTTCTGCTGTAGGCAGTAGAGCAAGACAAGCACTTTCAGAGGATAGTTCATGCTGTTCATTTGTTTATTAGATAATATCAGTTATGTCTTGAACCTGTTTTCCTCTCCCTTTTGATTGTTGAGAAATATGGAGGACTAGTTTAGACTGGATGCCTAACTTTTTATCTGCTGAAGTTGGGTAATATAGATGGTGTTATAAAATGTTGCACTGTGTGATTGATTAATAATAATAACAGCAAAACCTGACCATTTGTGAATAACTGTAATCAGCGGCTTCTTTCTTTTAACTGTGAGGTAGCGTAAAGGGTCCTAAACTGTTGACTGGATATTCCGTAACAGTTTATTCCTGACTGCTACTCATCTCAGCAGTTCATTAACCAAACTTTAATTCTCCTTTCAACTACATTACTTCAGAAATTTTACCTTGTCAGAAAAACCTCTTTATTACTCTTTATTTCTATATGTCTGTATAGTTGATTTGTGCTGTATCTGGAGCTGACAGACCAGTGTGACTGCCTTATAGGAAGTTCTTCTCTTAAAAAAAACCAAAACCAACCAACCCCCCAAAAATTAGTAAGAAAAACCAAAATAACAAACCCCAAAAAACCAAAATAAACCTCAAACCAACCCACCCTAGCTGCAGCTGAAACACTGGAACAGACATTATGAATTCGACTGCTGTTGCTGTAAGCTTGAAAAACTGTCATAAATACAAATCTTTTTGCCTTCACATGCTATCGGGTAATAATTTTTTTCAGGATTTTTCAGTGTCATAAGAGCAACAGTGAGATTGGCTTTTCAGCTCATTATCAGGCTGAAGAAATGGCTGAGAGTGTGAGAACAGGGTTTCATGACACACATGGACTGATTTCAAGGTTGAGTGTAGCTGACAGGTACATTTGAAGTCCGCTCTTTTTTTTCTCAGGCAGTGTAGTCCTGCACTCTTCTTTCCATCAACCTTGCTTCTTAGTGAAACCTTTCAGCTTGCTGTGTCTGTAGAAAGTTTGGATGGGTTAATTTTATACCAGTTTAATGAGTTGAAGTGGATCATTGAGAGGTCAAACAAGTACCAAAGCAATGCAAAGTAGGAGCAAGAGTGGAAACTGTTTTTGGCAGTAATGTTTTGAAACATCTCAGTTGTATTGTAAAATACTACCTTAAGAGCTAACTTCCTCATGTATTATACAAGAACCTTGATTTCAGCTGTCAAAGTAAATTTTAAGGACAGTATTAAAGAATTTTGGATTTTAATGCTTAAGTACAATGCTTCAGTAAAAACATTGAGAACTCATCAGTACAACATGTAATCTCTTCTGCTATTCAGATGTAATTGCTTTCCTGCTCTTGGAGGAAGAGGTGGATGTGTTTTCCCTGGTGTTTAGTGCCATGCACGCCTTCCCTAAAAATGAAGACATCCAGCAACATGGATGTAAAGCACTACACAAACTTTTCGAGAAAGGTATTTATATCTTGTAGTTCATAAGTTAGAAAAATGTATAGGTTAGAAAAATGTATAGGTTAGAAAAATACTATGTTAGAAAAAGGTATGGGAGGGGACTACAGATGTTTGTTTAAATGCAGTAAATGAATTCTTGCATTCTAAATTGTTTTATGTATTATATCTGTTCTTTGAATGAGTTAGCACAAAACAGGTTTCCCAAGTAATATCACAATTTTTCTAAATTAGAGCAATGAATATGAAAATCAAAATGCCTCTTCATTTCTGACTCGAGTTAACTGAAAAGATGGGATTCAACATTACTCAATAACACTAGAACGAAGAGTAGTTAGATTTGATTTTAAATCTCAGAAAACATGATTGTTTATTTAAAGACTGGTAAATTTTAGTAACGTGTAAACAGTTCTAAAATCAAGGTAAATGTTTGCACTTCAGAAAAATACGTTATTCTGCTTTTTATCCTGACAATGCTAGAAGATAAATGTGTATCTGTTTGGTATTTCTGTGTTTCATCTGAGAAATGAAGTCAACATGTATTGAATTTCTGCAAAATTCTAAGGAACTGTGCATGTAATGGCCAGAAGTCCCTTTGTTGCAGCAGCCTTGCTTTGCATTGAGTTTCTTGGTTCAAAATAAATATTAAGGAATATAGCCAAGTCCACTGTATTCCTTTGCTTCAAAGATAGTCTCCATTTCTTCAGATTTGTTCTTTCTGGCACCATTTTAATATTGCTTTTTCTGTCTTCCTCCACGTGTGCCTGGAATGATCTTCTGCATTCCTTCCCCTCTTCCACTCTCCTGAAATACTTTTGTCCTGCTGTATTTTCTCTTTGGTCTCCATAAAAGTCTGGGCTTCTTAGATTTTCTGTGCATGTTTTTAATAAGTGCCTGATTTTTACGGATCTACGGACTGCTCCATCTTCCTCTTGATGGCAGTGCTAATGTAACAAGTTTCTAGGCTGCTCCTGGCTATGTTTTCCTGCCTCTTGTCAGTTATTGTAATGTGAACATTTGCTTAGCTTGAACCAGATTCAGAAAGTGATTCTGCTTAGAAAATTTAAAATGTGTTGTTCTTTCTCAACCTGGATCACTTCCCTTATCTGGTTCGTTGCACGGCTACGCAGTTATGTCAGTACAAATGACAGGGGGTAGGGATGGAAAAACCTTAAGCCATTATTTCAATGGAGGTAAGATATTATTAAAGTATGGCTGTAGTTTTGTGCAAAGACCTCCATTAATAAAAAAAAAATAAAAAATGGAGAAGTGAAACAAAATCATAGAATATGCAAAATGACATTACATCAAATTGGTTTAACTGTATGCTTTAGCCTCTCTTTCACTTATATAATGTTGTGGTGAATAATATCTGAAGTTAATTCTATGAAAAAAGGCTAAAAGAATTCTTGTAAAATGCTGATTCACAGGGAAGCATTTCAAAGTTATAACTCAGTTACATAAAGCGTAATAGTAAGTCTAATGCAAGATGTGTTTTGCTCAGCTATCAAATAAAGTGTAAGCTAGAAAAAGGTGTTTATAAAGTAGCTCAGTTTTCAGTAAAAGGAATAATAACTGTGAAAGATGCAGTATATGGAGAGTACCTTACTTTCTGTGAAACATAGAAAATAAATATAAGGAAACTTGATTAAAATAATTGTCTTTTCTCATGTTGTACCAGGGTATGAATTATTTCCTCAAAACATACTGTATCTCTCTTGCTTTTCAATTTAGTTCCAGAAGAGCAGCTGACTGAATTTGTTGAAAGCAAAGATCATATGATCATACTGAAAGTATTTAAAGAGTTTCCAGAGAAGGAAGAGGTGATTCTTCCTGCACTTTATTCATTACATTCCTTAGCTGGTCCATGTAAGTTCATTATTGGAAGTTATTTTCAGTACATTGTTTCCCATGGCATACATCAGCTCACCTGTTAAAAAACAGTGAGAACTTGTTGGGAGTTGCCAGTAAAATCACTTTTCTGTTTTCATTGGGAAATACTGGTGTGTAATTTTTTGTGACAAATTTTCATACTCAGTCATTCTGGTAAAACCAAAGTCTCTCATAAAGAACAGAAAGAGATTTTCTTCTGCTTGGAGTTAAGTGGTAACAAAGATGCTTGAAAATAAGATGTATTTATTGACTTTATGTATCTTCAGTGAGTTTGGGTAGCAAGTAAAGAACACTGTTGGCAGGGATTGTTCCACAAGGGGAAAATTGTACACGCAAATCCAATGGCCAGGGCTGAGAAAATGTATCTGAGCTCAGACACCCCCTCTAATCATTCAGTGGTGGCTGTGATAAGGAGCACTGGTAGCACTGTGCATGTTACAGAGTCTTGCAGTGTCCTCAGGTGCTGTGCAATAAGACTGAAAGAAAATGTCCTCATTAGGTCTCGTCTTCTGATAACAGCAGTCCCTGTTGTGGGCAAAATCAGATCCTGAGAAATGTGCTTGATGACTTGTGTCAACTTGTTGACAGCAATTCGATCTTATTGACAGAGAGGCAGCTCTTGTCAGCTTCCTGCTAGTGGACACAAGCAAGCACAGAGCAGGGTCCTGCTTTCCATGTTTTCCGTGAGGTACATAATGTACTCCTGCAAATGTGATTCCTGACAAAGCCTTGCTTATACATCCTGTCTGGCTCTGTTTGAACTGTCCTGGCCCCATGTACGCCACAAAACAAGAACCAGACTGGAGTGTCCCATGTTTCATCAGACTCCAAGCTATTCAGTTTCTGTTTCTCCAGCTTCTTGCTGTTCCAATTTGTGTTTAAAAAAATTAAGTATTCCTTGAGCCAGAAGTAACTTTACCCTAGCCCAGAAGTTACTGCAATTCTCTAAGGAAGAGTATGCCGGATTTTAAGTGCTTTTTAAAACTGTAAACACTTACACAAAGTGTAATAAGGGCATGACAAAGACCTGGTGTAAAGTAGATATTTAGCACTCTCATTTCTGATAAAAGATTGAAAATAGTCAGAGAAACAGAGATAGCTCACACATGAATATGCAAAGTGAGGCTACTTCTGCCAGCATTCGTACTCTTGTGACATTATGTAATACCTGCAAGAAAATGTATTCCTTTAAGGCCACCATGGAGTAAATCATTCACTGTAAGTACATCCTTTAGCTTATCCAGTAGTAAAATGTTTGCCTCCCTATGCCCTGAAGTTCATGTCCCTATTCCAAATGAGTTACATCAAGGATTTGTACCCCACTGTGCCTTCTTGCACTAACATATATGTAAACTTTGTTCCAGTGCACGTGCCATGAGAAATTGGAGAGTAAGAGTTTATTCCAATGTGGTACAAGAACTCCTAAATATCAGTAGTTTTAATGGAAGGAGAAAATGCTTTCCTGCTGACTGTCCTCCAAACGCCA
>NW_009936952.1:14058-34082 GCF_000696875.1 Nestor notabilis
GTCCATAGTGCGGTGATGGGTCACAATATTAGCCATCTAAGTGGTAGTTGCTGGCAGCCATCATGGCTTCTCCTCTGTTTAATGGAGAGTAAAAGGCATCTGAAGATGAAATTTGCCTGACCCTAAGAGAGGTATCTGTTACAGGTGGGAGGAATCACCACACAGAGTGCTCAGATCTCTTCATCAATTGTTGTGCGAACCTAGATGACCAAGTTTTGGTGGTTAAATGAGATCTATTCCACCTTCCTTTCTCTAGCTTGTTCTGGGAAATGGTAGCTCCCCACATTTGTACATTAAGCACATTTAATTGTGCTTTCAATTGTGGAAACAACTGTGGAGTCTTCTGAGTATTTTAATGTAATTGTCTTCTGTGAAATGATAACTTCCGGGAAAGTGATGCAATACTATTTGTGGAACATTCCTTTAAAAAGTTGTGCACAGTTGAGAATGACATGAATAAACTGCTGTCATCTAAAAGCGTTGTGAAAGGTACCTTTCCCCACTATAAAATAGAATGCTTCAGAAATGCTTCCCACTCAGCTTGCTTTTTCAACTTACAGACTATCATTATTTAATATCAGAAAATCTCCTTCTGCTTTTAAAAAGACTAATTATCTTTAATAATACAGTTGTGAATATTCTTCTTATGTTGTATACAGAAAAGCCAAGCTGTGAAAAGAATGATTAAGAGAGTTTATAGACCTCAAGAGAGTCATGCTAACTCCCTTGGGAGTCAGTGACAGCACTCCCTTTAATCTGGGTCAGGATTTTGTCCAATATTTTTTTGGGTTCATATTCTGTCTCATACCCTGGAGAGACATACTACAAGGATGCTTTCATAAATGTTCTAACTATCATGATGCTGTTTTGCCTTAAATTACTTAATTTACTTAATACATTATTACTTAAATTATATGGGATCACTCTGTCCTCAGTAGGAAAGGGTGCATTCTGTCTCTTTACTGGCTCATTGTGAATGTCCTGTTGGTTTCTGTATCTGGCCTACAAAATAAGCAGTAAATAGTGATTCTGTGAAATACAGAATTTGCAATGACTTTGAAAATATTGCAGGAGCATTAGATGGACATTTCTGTACCCTCAGTACAAAGTAGGCGTACAGTAGAACTAATTTAAATTGAGAGAATAACTTGCTAAGTTGCCCCCTAAAAAAGAAGGAAAACTTAGGCAAGCACAGAATCATAGAGTCATAGAATGGTTTGGGTTGAACATGATTAAATCAAATAAATTACATTTATTAAAAAAAGAGAAATTGTCTCTTAATTGTATCTCCCCAGGAATATTACAGAAATATTATAAAATGTTTACCTGATCACAATCATGTTATAAACACCATTTATAAGATTGAATTAATATTTCTAAGACAATTTGTTCTGCTTTAAGAAAAAAGTTACATAAGAATACTTTGTGGCGAGGTTTCTGTTACATGGCCTGGTATAGGATGGAACATATTCATCAATGTTAATATGACTGTGAGCTTAATGAATTATTTCCAAGTGTTGGTAGTCATTAAAGTCTTCTATGGCAATACCAAGAAAAAACAAATGCCACCTTTCTCTCAAGTTACAAGGCAAAAACTGAAAGATGGGCACAGTTTTCTAAATAAATTATTTAAATAAAGTCTGAATTAGAATCCAATCAGCAAGAGTTTTCTTGCTTAAGCAGTTTTTGTTTCTGTTTGGTTCTTCAGGCAGCAATGTTGAAGTGCTCATGTCTGGAAATGTTCGCTGCTACAATGTTATAGTGGAAATGATGAAAAATTTTCCTGATAGTGAAACAGTTCAGGAAGTGAGTTGCTGTTTGTTGCATAAGCTCACATTGGGTAAGTTCTCAAAGTTGTTTATAGTCAGCTTACTGTGACTGTGTAGGAGTCGGAGTTAACTGACAGCAAGCATTACAGGCAATGAGTACTACTGTTCCAGTTAATCCTCAGAGTGGTATGCAGCTCTTTGTCTCTAATGATGTAAACATACTGAGGTAGCGCTGGGCACAGTCAATATGGTATCCTTTTGTGTTAAACAGTAGCAACAATGACAGAAGCTGCCATAAAAGACCAGACCACGGAAAAAAAAGTGAAACAGAAGAATGGGAGAAGCACAAGATGAGAATGGGAGATCAGGACACCCCATTCTATATAGAGTTACAATAGAAAGGAAGAAAATTCTTTCTAAATTTGTTTCTTTTTTTGAAGTGGCAATGCTGAGTGTGTGAGAAACAACTGGTGCTACAGAATTACCTGGGAGGTATTCTCCGAGACTGTGTTTTTCCTCCTTACAGTGTGTTTACTCTCAGAGACATGTACTGTATTCCTGCCCAGCTATGGTGCCTGTCTTGGGGTCCCCTGTGCTGCAGCAGTGAAAGAACCCACTGGTCCCTGGACTTCCTTTGGCTTGGGCAAAAGTACTTTGGTTGTCTGGACTTACATGGACTAGTGTCACATCAAGAGAAATGATGGCAATGTCAAAAAGGGATTTATTGTACCTTCTAGCAGCTCTGCACTCTCTCTTGCTACTATAGCAAGCTGATCTGAGCAGTTGCCAAGGAACACATAATAGGATGTTCAAATGAAAATACATGTTTTTCCCCCTGCAGCATACAAAACCACTGTGAGTAGATACCTGAGGAGCTACCGCTCCATGCCAGATTCTTCTTCATCAAGGACTTAGCCAAGCTCTTTCTCATGAGTTAAACTTCCCAACTCTTGCAGGTGGTGGCCTGAAGCTACTGCAGATGTTGGTGCCAGTGCATAACTCCCCTTAAGTCATCCTTTTACCGTGTGCTTCCACTTCTTCATGTAGATATTGTAGAAAATTAAAATCAAATGAGACTGCAAACCAGAGCAGCTTCCAGTTACCCTTCAGAAAGCTAAATAAAAATTTCAAGAAAATATGGTGGTCACTGAGGTGGTATTTACAGTTTTTTAGCAAGAGATGATGTTACCTTTGAATGGTTTCCTGTGTAGGTTAACTGCAGATAGGCAGGGAAAGCAAGCACTTGTGGAGACACAGCAACATGTTGACATGCCTTGATCTTGCCCTAAGTGCAATCTAAGTGCAGCCTGGTGTCAGTCACATGTTTGTCATGTGTGTATGCTGACCAACACATAACAGTGGCAGTAAAGCGGCCACAAGATCCAATTCTTCTTTCAGCATAACAAATGCCTCTCATCTTAGTAAGAAACCACTTCAGGAGAGTTATAGGAAGAGGTGTCCACAGCACCGCACAGTTAGCTAAACAGATGTGAAATTGCTAGGTGCTCCTGGAAATAATCTAGAAGATATCCATATAGCCACTGTGGCTTCTCAAATTATTCTAATGGACACTGCCTTCCTAAACCCATGTTAACTGGCAGTGACATGGTAAAGTCAAGGTCTGCTGGTTTCCGAAAGCACCATCATGTGTTCTTGGTAATCTGGTAATGACCATCCTGGACTTGACTGTCATCAGAATTTAACTGACTAATACCTTTTTTGCCAGTCACAAGTCCAACATAATTACTCACCACCTAGTCTAAGACTATTTTGTAAGGTAACATATTTACACATTGTAATCAAGAATTAAACAAAAATGTTGCCATTAAAATACGGCAAGAAACAGCGATGCTGATACAACATGACCACACTACTACAGGCAGGGTAAGAAATAAAATACTCTTTCCAGACATACTTATAATAGGTGTTAAGGCCGGGGTTTTAGAATGATGAATCTGGAAAGGACTTGCCTTAAAGTCTGATGTTAAGCATTCTATTGACTTGGTCTAATTGAATTGAATCATAAAACATTGGGAGAATTACTTATCTTCTGGTGAAAAATCTAGACACTGAAGGTAGTCAGCACCTATAGGACTCAGGAACAGAAGTGAAATGAGGTTAGCTTTTCTTCTGTATGTAAGTATATTTTTGATGCTCTTATGTGGGAGACTTTTTAATTCATACCTCATCTGAAGGATTTGAGAAACACTGATACAGATTGTAATCTGACTTTTCACATTGCTAGAGTGATTTTCACTTTTACTCATCAAGAATTAAACAACAACAAATATTAAATTAGAAACCATAGCTATCAAACTGTCTTTTACAAAGTGAGTGTTGCTGTATTATTTTATGCATGATATTTGTTTTTACAAATGGGGAAGTTATTTTCATTTGCTTGCTTTTTTCAGAATTCCTTATATTCAACCTATGATATAAAATACTGTATAGCCTATAGTAAAAGTTATGCTTTAAATACATTTATCATAGAAGGATAGTTCTTTCTACTGTTCCAGAATATATGCATTCTGTATTTCTAATGCTGACTTTGATCTATTTAATAAGGAGGGCAAAACCAGAGAGTAAACCAGGGTTAAACCATTTGTTTGACAGGATAAAACAAAGCATTGCAGGAATTCAAGACCAGGACTGCATTTGCTTCCTGGCAGGAAGTCTGCAAGTGATACACTGACTGTATTTTTCTTATTTTGATGACCATGTGCACTTCATTTTGCATTCAACCTCAGCCTTTTGTAAAAAAAATATACAAAGAACCTAGATGCCAATGTTTTTTTATCCTTGACCTCTTCTCTGCACTAGTAAAACATGGTTGTGTCAAGGCCTGTAATAAGAAATATAATGTTTGCTATAAAATTCATGCATTGTGTGCTGACAAATTTATGTTAAATGCTTGTAAAGCTGTAGATATGTGTTTATATTCATTTAATATCTTCTGTATTTTCAGGAAATTTTTTCAATATCCTTGTATTACATAAGGTTCCAGAAGTCATTGTGAAGGCTGTTAAAACATATCCTGAAAATGCAAAGTTACAAGCTGCAGCTCTCAGTTGCTTAGCTCTTCTGAGTGAGTAAATCTCTTCCTAAATACATAAATAACTTAATTTATCTGTCCACTTGTTATTTTTTTTTGTACTGGTAGTTTCCTGTAATCATTTTGAACTCCATTTCTTTAACATGAAAGCCTCAAGCAGGATAGCTTTCACAGAGCTAGATTTGTTTGTTGTTTTACTATGACATGGCTGTGTTCATATCATATGCCCAACATCTTCACAGTGTTCAGAGCTTGTAATTTATGTTGACACGTCTTAACAAAGCAATCTGTTTTTTCATAAGCAAATATTGGATAATCCCGACTTAACATAGAATTTCTAGAGATAACAACATTAATTTGATGCTGTGTTTGCCATTTATGACAGTAATTGTCATACTGTGGCATTGACAACACCAAATCAATGCTTGTGCTTGAGTCCTGAAGTCAATTAAAAGATTTAAACTTTTCCTTGAGTACACTCCAGGTATTATTTTGAAACAGAAGTCAGTGGCAAAAAGCTAAGGATTTGATCCTCTTTGTCTTTGAGTAATTGTTCAGAAGTCAATAGAATACAGAACTCAGTAGAACAGCAAAGATTAGAAACCAGTACAGATCCAGTAAACCTCAGATATTGTGGTTAATGTTGATACTTTTTTTCTCTTAAATGCTGAAAAATCATGGATATAAAATGATTTCTTTGAAATTCTATTGCACTCTGTGGGACCTGATATCTATCTGCAATTTGCATTTCATTTTTTAATGGCACTGTTTTGGAGTGAGGATGGCTCTGTGATAAGTGGTTACATACAAATGAATCATAGGTGTATTTTATGTCTGTGGTATTCTGTATGTAAATATACAACAAAAAACAGGATGTGCAGATCTTTTCAGAGGCTGAGCATTGACTGATTTATAACTATGTACCTAATCCACTACAACGTAATTAAAGTTTTTAGTCCCTTTATAACCTAAAAGCCATTTTTCAAATTTGTCATAGAGTTTATGTCAAAAGACTTCTCCCATCCCAGAAAAGACTAATCCTCCCACTGAATTTCACACATAGGCAGTGTGAGCATGGCTTAACTTTCTATGACTACAGGAAAGTTAAGACATAAATGTTTTGTTTTCACAATAAGAATTTATTGTAAATATTTTATATTTCAGCTGAAACAATATTCTTAAACCGAGACTTAGAGGAAAGAAAAGAAGAGGAGGAAGAAGAAAAATTATGCTGGTTGGAAGCGTGTTACAGAGCATTAGAACTGCACCGAAAAAACACAGATGTGCTGGTGAGAATTTCAGGATGATGGGGGTATGGAAAGACTGCATTATACATTAAATAAAATTTTTGGCAATATCCCTTTTTCCTGTATATCCTTGGAAAACATGGCTGTAAGGACTGGATTAGATTTAAAGTAAATCCTACCTTTCTTGCCTTTCTTATCTTTGTTCACCTCAACTGGTTTCAGTTACTCCTTTGGACCAAATGTAGGTGGTTACAATGAGGCTTGTTACCTGAAACTTTGGCCACCCAAAGATTGTTGTTTATGTAGCACCCCCGTATGCAGTAGCAAAACACAGGCTGATCAACAGAAGAATTAATCTTGGCCTAAAATAGGTATCAAAATGCAAATCAAATAATGACAATATGGCACATGCTTGTAACTCAGGCCTATCCCAGCTGTAAAGACTGTGACAGTCCACATCTTGTATTTCTATGTAAAGCACCTTGTACCATTGTCATGGACTGAAAAAAAGTCAAACCTTTTAAATCTTTTCCATATATTTCTGATACTCTAAGGGCACATTTTCTTAATCCTTTTGTCTCCTCTGGTTTATATTTAGGAGGCTGCATGCTGGGCTTTGAAAAATCTGTTCCTGTATCAACGCAACCTTCATGAGAAGATTGGAGATGGTGATAATCAGTCAGTGTTGATATCTTGAACTGTATTTTGGCAAATGGAAAAAATGAAAGCCTTCTATGAGGCCATTTGGGGTCTCATGTTTCAATTATTTTTCTTTTCTTTCTTGTTTTCTAATACATGATGGAATGAATGGTGATCAACAACACTTGGGAATGTTTCTTTCTGGAAAAGTGTGCTAATCTTGACTCAAGCAAAATTGCTGGTGTCTTAACAAAGGGTCAGAACACAGTCTAATAGAGCTAATCTTTACAGCTCGCAAGGAACTTCTTCAGTTGCAACAAGGATATGGAGGATTAAACAGTGTAAGAAAATAGAGAAGATTTCTAGTACATAAGGAATATGGAAAAGCAGTGCTCATTTTCCAGCAAATCAGCATAGCATAGTAGAGGGGGCGCTGCCTCATCAGGGAGAATCTAGGCATGGGAAATACACAGACTTCCATTTTATCTAAACTATTTCTCAGAGTTGCTTAAAATTTCACTCATTCAAATTTTAGTGAGCCTGTACCCCTTCCTCAGCATCAAGTCACTTGGAAAGCGTGGTTCCAAGTGAATTCAGTAGGCTAACATGCACAGTTTGCAAAGGGCTTTCTGTCAGGTGTTGCTCTAGAAACATATTAGAAGCTGAGTACACTCACCTGAAATTTAATGATGTCACTTAATAACCTTTTTAGGAAGCTGAACTACAATTAGAAAATAACTGCTGTAATATTGTCAGTGTGCAGTGATTTGTTTCTCTCTGTGAAAGGTTCCCAATAGACAGAGCGGTGATGCTTTCCATGCTGATGCACTCCTCTTCAAAAGAAGTGTTTCAGGCAGCTGCTAGTACCTTGGCCATTTTATCACAACAAAATGGTAAGAGAATTTAATTATCTTTACTTTCTAATTCAGCAGAAAGTTATTGCTGTAATATTAAATACTACTTAGTGTGCTGTTGTATGAATGCAGTATTCCCTGTCATTAGAATATTATGCAGTTGTGTTTAGTAGGAAGCTTATTCCTTGCTTTGAAGAAGCTATTGTTGGCTAGTATCAAAGAAAGTATGTGGAAATAAAGAGCTCTTTGCCAGTTTATGTGTTGCAATTGCAATTCTTTGGAGCAGGAGACCTGAAAAGAGTGTGTTCTCTTTGTGTGCTTGTTTAAACATTTATCACGTTTGAATTTCATCAAGAGCAGCATTTGTTGAAAATCATGTGAGTGAGGATTACAGCCTGACAAATACCATTTTCTTGCTTTCTTTTTATTTGAGCGGTCCTGTTGACTTCAGTGAATCAAGTCGTGCATAGAAAGTTAAGCATGTGCATAACAGTTTCCAAGATTGCTTTAGTCCTGATTGTGCCCTAACATGGTTTCCTAACTTCTTTTAATTTGCAGACCCCCTCAAAATTTTTCAGTGGAGATGTGGACCCCTGGGTAGAATGTTTAAGCCTACTGACAGTTGGCCTGCTTTATTAGATATCTTTCCAGAACCCTCTGAAATGGTTATGGACCTCAAGTGGTTTGTAGACTGCACATTGAAAACCACTGGCTAGATAGGAAGAAAAAGGCTAGCAGTTAATTACTGTTCTCTAGGTGAGAAAGCATTGTTTTATCACTAGGTTATTGAGCCATCCCAGTACATGAAACCTCACAATGAAAAGATTTTGTAGTTTTTTATGAGATAAATATGTATTTGTTGAGAAATAGATCTCATAAATGTATGCATATATGCATATTGTTATCATATATTATAGGAGGTACTTTCATCAAATGTTATTGGCAGGTGGGCTTCTGATTCCCTTTGGAAATCTAAAGCAATTTCCGCCCCCCCTTCTTTTTTTCCTCCCAAATGAATGTGCTTATACCAGAAATGACAGACATAGAATTGTAGAATGGTTTGTGTTGGAAAGGACCATAAAGATCATCTAATTCCAACCCCCCTGCCATGGGCAAGAACTCCTTCCACTAGACCAAGTTGCTCCAAGCCCCATCCAACCTGGCCTTGAACACTGCCAGGGATGGGGCAGCCACAGCTTCTCTGGGCAACCTGTGCCAGCACCTCAGCACCCTCATAATGAAGAATTTCTTCCTAATATCTAACCTAAATCTACCCTCTTTCAGTTTAAAGCCATTCCCCTTTGTCCTATCACTAGATTTCCTTGTAAATGCAAAGAAACGTAGTAAAACCCCTTGGCACCATGCAATATTGCTTGTATTAACCATTCGAAGTGACGCTCTGAAGTGGGAATGTTAAGAATTGATGGTAGTTACCATGATAATGTAGAATATTTTTATAGTGTTCTAAGCTGTATTGGTTACAGTTATAGCTACAACACGTGCTTGGGTATTTGGATTTTTAAAAAAAGAATTAACAGTAAATAGAGTGAATAAGTATCTTTTCACTTTTGAAGTCTTATCTTTGAAGTTAAAAGATTTTTCAAAGCTTCGAATTCTAGCTTTCCTACATGATCACAGAGTGCAATTAAGAAGAAAAGTTTTGTACGAATAAACATTTTTGAAAATAGAAGTAAGTAGAGCTGTAGTTAACTTAATGTAAGTAGAAATAGCAGATGTATTTAAACTTGCTAAATTATTATGGTTTTGATTAAACTATGCAAACAGATGTCAGCTTCAGCTCAAACTGTTTCCCATTCTAATTTATACTTATATAACGTGTGTTTGGTGAGTAAAAGAATCAAAAGAAGGAGGCAAAAAGTTAGCAGTTCTGTTATGTTTGAGAACTATACATAAAGTGAGGGAGATTTACTTATAGGATGCTTGCTTTTTTGTGTTGTAGTAAATATTAGGAAGACACTTCTGGTGAAAGGCATACATATGAATATTTTGGATATAATGAGGAAACATCCATATTCTCCTGAAGTGGCTGAAAGCGCCTGCAGAATTCTGAATCATGTTTTTGAAGGAAGGTAATATACTTAAAAACACATGGCCACTTCCAAAGTGGAGGTTTGTTTCACTGATTAAAATTGACCACAGGTTGACAGACCTGTTCAAGACATTGGATTTTGTAAGCCCTACATGCATGAGGAGCTGTATGTTCTTCCCTTCATGGTTATTGAGCAGTGAGGTTTGAATAGACTCTTGCTACGTAGTCTCCCCTCCTCTTAGCCACACTGAATTCCACTGAGAACTAAGAAATTTCCCATAATATAGCTCTGATTATTAAGAGAACATTGTGTTAATATTACTTTTGTGTTGGCTTCTGAAAGTGCTCCAGAACGTGACTGGAAAATCAAACTTGTGACTCATAAATACTGGTATACAGGGTGGGAACCTGATTCCAAGTGTCTTGCCAAGTTTTTCCAGCCATCGCTGAAACTTTTATATATGCTAAGCTGTCTGTGAAAAAATTACAGATTCAAGATATAGTCACAGATTTCTTGTGACTAGTTTAATTTTAGACAGAAGAAAATCTCAAAACTTCCATAAACATGTTAATGAGAATAAAAAGTATTATAAAACAAAAACATAAAATAACCTTAAAAATGAATTAGTGGTCTTTGGTTACTGCCATTTGTAGGAATGCTGATGACATTGAGATTATTTTTTTTTTTTCAAGATTAGAACCTAACATGATTGATATTTTTCTGTTTATTCTCAAAGTGTCTCACAATTCATCAGTACTTCATGATAGCTGTGGAGCACTAAATTAAGGAAGATGTGTCTTTTCACATATCTGGACTGGAATCAAAGTGAAATATGTGAATCCACCTCTCACCCTGAATGAAATACTGTATTCTCTGTGTATCACTGTTCTGGACTGGATAGAAAATTACCTCTCCATAGTCTAGAATTAAATTAGTCACACAGACTGAATTCATGGAATGGCATGAAAATTATACATTTGCCATGCCAAAGGAAAGCACCATGGTTTAATATATATTTCATAGCTCAGGCCAGATTTACAATATTCTAAAGGGATATCACACAGTGTTAAGGAAGCAAATACAAGTAAAGTTTAGAAAGGCATTCTTTTTACTGATTTTACAAACAATATTTTCAGCTTCCCTCATCTGGATATAATGACAGTAGCTGGATCAGAAGTTGTAAAAGCCATGAGGAAACATGAAAAATCACTCTCTGTACAGCTGGAAGCACTTCGAGTCCTTTTACAATTTATGATGCCAGGTAAGTCATCCAAAAAGATACACCAAAGCGAAAAATAGAATTAGGTAGCTGGGTTTTAGTCCTTCTTATCTAATGAAACAGCCTTTAATGTGACTTCACAAAATTTACTGGTGTTCTGTATGCAGCAAAGAGCAGCTATAACTCTTCAGGAACATACAAGATGTTGAAAGATTTTTGAGATATTGAAAGTAACAGAGCAAAATGATCACTGCTGATTTCCCCTTGGTTTCATCAGTGAAGAGTTAGCTCCATTACTTTAGGGAATTCAGGGAGTGAGTGTGTTTACAACCCTTTAAGTTAAGAGCAATCAGTGATAAGGACATCCACATTGTTGTACCACAAAATGTAATTGTTTTAATAGTATCTCTTGGAAAGAATATAAAAATTGGACCTCTGATATCAAAAAATAAAGACAGTGATTTAAAGATATGAAATATACTGTTACATCCTATTTTTTACAGAAAATGAAAAAGCCAAACTGACTAGCTTAGAAATTACTAAAAAGCCCCAACCTTTAAAGGCAATATAGAGTGGGAAAAATATGTTGTTAGTTCCGTACCATTCGAAGAATTTGGGGAAAGTTTTAACTCTTACCAGTTTACTGCTTATATCCTGCTTTTTTTCCTCTGATGTTAAGTGTGATAGTACAGACATGGGGTACTGGGTTTTTTTTCAGAACAACTTCTCTCAGCAGTTTTAGTTGAATATTTACAAAACCAGTAACTCTGAAACTAGTAACTTGCCTAATATGTAGACTGACTGCAGGTTTTCAGTTTCCTTCTATTCTTTGAATTACAATATTATTATTTTTTTTTAATAAACAGCAGGATTAAGACTTGATTCTAGCATGTAGGCAAGGCACTTTTTTGTTTGCCAGTATCCTGGAAATGAGAGCCTTCTAAAGTGTAATCAGAGTGCCAACTGGTTGTTGGAACTTGCAGGTTAATTAGGGAAGAGAAAGTAATTCATAGGGAAAATAGTAATTGGAACAAATATGAATGCTGAAGTGACTTCTAAAGGATTTCTGGACACTTTCTGTAGTGCCACTTGACTGCAGTGCCAATAGCTACTAGAAAGGTAAATGTGAAAGATCTTTCTCTGTTCTTTTATTTGTACTCACCTTCCACTTAACGTCATCTGTGGGTAAAATTTGGCCTATGATGTGCTGCCAAATGAGAAAGAGCAACTAGTTTATAGCTTCTGTATAACATCTCCTTTCCAGAAGGAAGAGGCATTCTGAAGAAGGTCTCAGGAACACCAAGAAATCCCATAGATAAAAAAATAATATATTGCACTGTACGTTAGGCAAAATTATTTGGCATGATTCTGCATTTTCACAGTAATAAGTGAGCAAATACATGGTGAAATTGTCGTTTCAAACACAATGTCCTCACATTACAATGTAAATCTGGAGGGACTCCAGTATGTGTAACAACAGCATTCTGAAAACGTCACAGGATCTGAAACACGCACTCTGAGTCCCTTGTGTGTTCAATTTGTTCTACTGGGTTAATAATACTGGGTTAGTACTGGGGAGAATATTCAAGCTGTTCTTCTGATGAAGGCTGTTTTCCATTGTTGCAGATACAAGGAATGAACACCAGAATGGTTCTTCCAGAGACGTGGGAGATGCTGCTTTTGCACTTACAATAAAAGTCATTAAAAGCCAGTGTCTGTTGGAGGGAACTCATTCATTGGTGCTTAATGCTTTGAACAGGGTATAGTTAAAGCTTTATTCTAATGGATTGTGTCACTATTTTGCACTTGCAATGGTGAATCATTTCTAAGTTTTAGTTCTGTGTTGATTTTCCTATTGACTTGATACAATCAATCTTAACTCCTGGGTTTCATTTCTTGTTTGGGGTTTTTTCTTACTTTCAGTTTCAGAGTGTATGAGATGATCCCTTAAACAGGAACTCTAAATGATATTTACAAAAACAAGGCACTTTTTTTTTCCCTTGAGCATCCCGAATGCTTTGTCTGACCCAGCTGGTTTTTGTTTTGGGATACTACTTCTATCAACTGGAAGGGCTAGAAGTTAACACATTTTAATGAAAAAATAGAGGAGAAATAAGGAGAAAGATGGGCATAACTCCACTGAAATAATTTTGTAGACTTTCAAGTCACTGTGTCAGCTATGCACACTTTCAGATCTAGGCCTCATCTAGGTTTTCTCCATCTAAAAGTGGAGAAAATTGGGAAAAATAGTCACAAATAACCTGCTGAATTTCTATATACCTAAACCTAAAACTTTTAAAATCTTGAAGGGGTGTGGTAGTTAGTAAGTATGTTGCTTCAAATCTTTTTCTATTCTTTTTTTTTTCCAGTTGGTACAATGTTTATCACTTGTGTTGGTCCTCAAAGAACCCTATTTATGTTCCTTTTTAACCACAAAGGAAGTACATTTTCTGGCTTTCCTTGTCCTAGCAAAATGGTGTGAACTTGTGAATGGTTGTATTGGAACTTTGAGGGGAAAAAACCCCTACTCTCCATTACAAAACTACCTAGGGAATGTTTTCAGAATCAAAGGTGAAAATCTGGGGAGGTTATGAGCAGCTGAAACTGATGGTTGAAAAGGAAACTTTTTTGAAGTTGTGCTTATTGTAATTTATTGTCACATTTGCTGTAATTTCTCATACTTAAGAAAAATCATTTTTTCTTAAAGAACAGCTTTAAGAACAAGCAACTCTTTTGTTGCCATTGTAAGCAGAGAAACTTGATCTCATTTCATGTTCATTTCTCCATTAGTTTATTGGAAATCCTAGCATTCAGAAGTGTGGATTAAAACTACTTGCTTCTGTAGCTGAGTGCACTGGTGCACTAGAAATTTTAACCCAGCAAGGAGCTACTGACACTGTACTTCACACCCTACAGATGTATCCAGATGAACAAGGTAAAGAAGGTATTATGTTAGTAGAATACAAATGGCTTAGTAGGAGGGGCTGATTAATTTATAGCTGTAACTTACTTATTACACTCTTGAGTACTGGATGTGATGTAGGCTACATGGCAAGAAAACGCTGCAGAACTGCACAGCCCTCAGGTTCATCTACCCTGTAGTTATGCCTGGCCCTGTAGTAGCTTATGCAAATAATTTTCTGGAATATTAGAAATATAACACTACTTAGGTCATGGGTTTATTCCACTCATTATGTCTGAATAAGCAACATTATTAATATTTCTTTTTTTCTTCTAGACATACAGTGTTTAGGTTTGAGTCTTCTACGCTCTTTGATTACAAGAAAGACTTTGTGTATCGCAACTATGCATGTCCTGTCAACAGTTCTGGTTTCTACTCTGCGACGATTTAAAGAGGTCACTGAAATCCAGATGCATGTATGTGTTATTCCTACATACAAAGATAAATGTGAAAGGCAAAAACTTAGTAAATTATTTTAATGTAGTTATATTTTAAGTATAATTCCTTATTTTAGTTACTTCCTTTATTTTATTGCAATTACTACATTAGCATAAGCCTCTTTTAATTAAACCGGTATTTTTGCCATAGAGATGGTTTTCTTGGAGGCATATATTCAATCCAGAACATGTAAAAGCATAGGTTTAGGTGCTAGTACTGAAGACTCCTGAGGTCTGCAAACTAGAACAAATTCTCAGTTCATCATTCAGTCAATCTTAATGAAGTAACCATCATTATAGTATTGATTGCCCTTCTTTGAAAAACAATGGAAAATAACTTGGTCCCAGCCCTGTCACCAGCAATAAGCTTAGTATAGGAATGCTATATTTAAGAAGGATATTACTGGAATACTGTGTCAGACTTTGGATCTACTTCTGAATATGGAAGGAACATTCATGTTCAGCCCTGCTCATGTGAAAGTTCTGTTTCGTCTGCTTCAGAAGCTTTCCCTGTTTGTTGCCAGTTTCATTTTTCTAGTGGAATGGAGCCTGCCTGTGAGATCAGCTTCCTGTGAGAGTTTCTGTACTTCTGTTTCAGATCAATGTGAAAACACTGCAAGTACAGCCTCCCTTCTTTACTGCTGTTTTTCCCCCAACCCTTCCAAGTTTAGCTTAGCAACCAATATAAAGAGAAATCAAAATAATATGATGGAATAAGGAAATTACTTGAAGTGATTTAGTCTCAGGAGTCCCTAATTTACACAGGCCACCCTTCTAGGTAAACCCTACTTGCAGAATCATGGGATGATTTTGTATTTCTTTTTAGTTTTTAGAAACATGTGTTGCAATTTGCATTTAGACTGTGTATTCTTTTCAAATTCAAGAATTACAGAGCAACACACTGTGACAGGGGATGCATCTTTACCCTGTATCCTTAGGAGGAGATTGTTTCCTCTGTACATTTTCAGGAAATCACGAGTACATTTGTCACCACCAGGCAGGACGTTGCCAGATATTATGGTGCATAATTTGGCTTTTCAAAGTGTCAGTTAATATCTGCTTAAGCGGGTCAGCTAAGCAAGCATGAAACTACAGCTCTATAAACTCAGAGACACCTGGTGGTTTTGCCTTCTCTCCTGATCTTCTCCAGTTGTGAATTATTGCATGTTTAAAAGCAAACTAAAACAAAACAAAAAAATAAAGCACATATCTTTTGGTTGAAATACTACTTTGTTGCGTAACGTGTTTTAAAATGACACTTTTTACCACTGTACTTATTTCAGTCTTCTCTTTGTGTTTTTAGGGATTTCATGCAATCTTGTCAATTCTTGGTTTGTCACCTTGTTTTGCAAAGCTGCTGATACATGAATCATTTGATACAGTCATTTTCTACCAGATGTCTATGTGTTTCACGGACAAGAGAGATCGACAGGTATCTTCTCTCTTTTGACAGCTCCACAGTTGAAAAAGTTTGGTGTTTTTTTTTCTCCTAACTTTGATTGTTTGTCTTCCCATTCAGTTTCAAAGCCTGTGTTGTAAATGTTTTGCTAAAATAGCTGAAAATGATGATTTAAAAAATATGATGCTGGAAAAAGCATGTATTGAGTACAATAGTATTATGGCTGAATGTTTACTTCTACTTGGAGCTGATATTAATAAGAAGACAAAGACAAACTCTTTGATCTATCAGGTAATATATGGAAATATATAGTTTTATTGCTGTAAAATTTGTGCTTTTGTGTTCCTTTCTCTTTTCATGTAAACACATATTTGGCAGAACACTGCAGCAATACCCAGTGCGGTCTAACTGTGACTGGGTTGGTATTAACCATTGCTACTCACAGTGGCTACAGAGTCAGCCTGGTGTTCACTGAAACACCCTTCACTTTATTGAAGCTTCTAGGTTCACTCACACTTAGAATATGCCCACACTGCCAGTTCAGTTCTGATACAAGTTCACTTTAAAGTCCATGCTTTCTGATGGTTCACCGTGTTCACATGCAAACCTGGATTCAATCAAGTACTGACTTCACATTAGCTTTGGCTTATTTTTGAGGAAGAAGACTTGAGCTCAAGCTTTGCAAAGTTCCTCTCATTTTTTCTGAGCTAATCAGGCATAGGTATCATCAAGCCCATTAGAGCCCAGTCCATGAACTGGTACTTCAAATTTGTCTCTTTCCAAGCTCTCTGAAGCTAATTATAGATGGGCCAGCAGGCAGCACCGTGCAAAGATAGGTTTCAGTGTGGTTAGTCCTACCCTGTTCTAGACCTGCAAAGATGACTTCACCCAAAATGGCTACTCTCGAATGGTGGATTTGGGTTTTTTTTATTTTGTGTTGTACTTAATTAATCAGATTGTGCTGACTATAGTAATCAGATTTTGTGCTGATTTAACTGTTCTGGATAGATTCCTGAATTTTTATCAACACAGCTATAATAATATAACATCTTGAAATGCCTGCAGTTCTACACTCTGTCCAGACAGTTGCCCCATCCAGAGCATCAGCTATTTGAAACGTGTTTGTGTCCTAAATAAGGCCACAGGCAAACATCCCATCTGGATTCAGCCATGCCAAGGGAGAGGCTGTTCCCACCTGCTTATAAGTGCTACTTGCTAAGTGTGACTGTCTTTAAAAGCTTTTTTGAGACATGGAGTGTATGAGCACTTCTTAATTTTGCTTCAGTGTCAAAGTTTTAAAGGGTCCAAGAGAACCCCACCAGTCCTGTCTAAGTAAATTAGGAAGTCTTCACGTCCTCTGGCAGAGCTGACTGGGTGATAAGAACCAACCATCCATCCATGGAGTCTGAAGTAGGCACATCAGTGTTAGCAAACAACAGTGGAAATACAGAAGTAACTGGAAATATTTCTGAAAAGATTGTAATATTCACAATCAACACTGCTCTGTGTAGCTCTGCAGGCTGAGGTTGGAAGGTGTAAAGCCAGTGGACTAGGCAAGGCTTGATGAGTCTCACCATTGTTGCCTGTTCATCTGATATCCAGATGACATTGCAAAATAACCCCAAGTGTCTTTTCTCTACTGAACAGATAAATAAATGGAGTGTCATAGACCACATGCAATAACCAGACTATATAAATTACCATTCATTTTTGCCTGGAAATTGTTTGCACTCATGGCAGAAATTACGGAACTCAGGCATTTGTTATATTTTGGACAAAGACTTCGGGAAAATGGGAGTTGGTACTCAGGTGCCTTAGGCAGGCAAATGCTCTGTGGAGCAGGAAATTGTGTAATTGAAAAAGAGACATGATCATAAAAATACAATGAATCTGAATTTGAGACACGTCTGTTAATGCAGTCTGGGCTGTTGTCTGAGTGCTTCACATAAATGTTTTTAATTGCTTTTCTCTGTTAGGTTTGTGAGAAAGGAAATAATCCTAAATTAGTGGAATTGCTATTAGCCAATGGTGCTCGAGAGCAGGATATTCGGAGTGCTTTAACCATCAGCATAAAGAGAGGAGATAGTCAAATCATCAGCTTGCTCTTAAAGAAGCTTAGCCTTGATGTCACCAACAGCAGTATATGTCTTGGAGGATTTGGTATTGGGAGACTAGAACCTTCCTGGCTCATTCCTTTGTTCCCAGATAAACTTACTCCATTAAGAAAACAAAGTGAGTATATATAGATTTTGCTATACAAAATGTGTTAATATTTCTTGATGGTCTTATGTAAGTGTTTTAGATCAAGATATTCACTTGAAGATCTCTTCATAGCATTCAGCTGGTTATAGAAAGACGGCCAAACCTTGAAAATAAATCAAATTATTTCTATTGTTTTTAAGCTATTTGTGTTTCTTGGAGAACATGATATCTTTTTGGTTTCTTATATGTACAGATGCAGGTTCCGCACTAGCAAGAATGGTGCTTAAATTCCAAATGAAGCATATTTCAGAGGATAGATCAAGAGCCACTTCTGATTTAAACTTCTCTGAAGATGGAGTGGATAAAAACTATGATTGGAATTTTGTTTCTGACCCATTAGTGGACAGTCTTTTTCCTTTGAGTGATGATATTGATAGTGAAGGTAATCAGTTTTCTTTTTAATTTTTATAATCCAAATCTAGTGTACCATGGCTGGACCATCACCATAAATCAGTTGTTATTTGTATTTGTGATAAAGTACTTCCCATAAAAAAGCACTTTTATCAAAAGTTTTGTTCATGGTAACATTGGAAAATAATTTATGTGCTTTACGTACAAAATTAGGACCTTAAAGTATTTTATTCAGTTACGTATTTAAAATTAGTCCTTCGTGTGTCCAGTTTCTTGCAGAGCAAAAGACTGGAATTCATCCAACCAAATTTAGGTACTGGCTATTTTGGTATCTGTTTCTGAGCTACTCTCATATGCTGCCTTTGTAGTCTACAGCAAAAAGCAAGTGCTTCAAGAGCACAGTTTGTCTCATCATGAAGTCAGGTGTATTGTGATCTAGAAATCCCTATTCACTAGGTTGTCTGTAAATAAAGTGTGCACAATTAAGTCTAGTATAGAAGACTATATTGTTAGCAAGTAAAGTAAGTGAAACAAGCCCTATCCCAAGGATATCTAGTTGATCAGAAAGTGTAAATGACAAGTCTGTGTTCAGTCCAACGTGTCAGGAAATCTGACTGCCTTTAATTATAAACCCACAGCATTTCTGTTTATAATACTGGTAACATAACAGCAAGAGTAAGTGGCCTTGATTTCCAGTATGCCTTTCATTTGTTCGGGTGTCACTGTTGGTTTAGAGCTGTTGGATACTTAAAATAATCACAGATGAAGAATTTGAATTTGGGAATCAGGAAATCCTAAGGAATTGTTTTGATTCTGTTTTGTTCTTTCCTTTACATCATTCAGCACTGGTTTAAGTTTCTGTAGGACTGTAGCACAGACATATAATACTGATTGATAGGTATTATTTGTTGTCCCACATGGAAAAGTTGATAAGTCACATGTAAATTATAGTAAAAAAATACAAGCTTTGCTAAGAGGAGTTGTAAAAGTAGCTTTGAGAAGAGGAACACTAAATGGGTCCAGATAACCCTAAATCAGGAAAGTCAGAGTGGCGTTTCATATTTCATTCTCAATAAATGTGGGAGTAAGAATGTATCTATTTAAATACAAAACATTTCTATTTTAAAATGTCATTTACACTGCAATAGTACAAAGATGTGTTACTAAACATCTTTGGACCCCTCATGACAATGACGACATGGAAGTGCTGAAGTGTGTCCAGAGAAGAGCAATGAAGCTGGTGAAGGGTCTAGAGAACAAGTGTTATAAAGGAACTGGAGTTGTTTAGTCTGGGGAAAAGTAGCCTCAGGGAAGACGGTTTTGCTCCGCAACTACTTGAAAGGAGGTTGTAGTGAGGTGGAGATCGGTCTCTTCTCCCAAGTAACAAGTAATAGGACAAGAGGTAATGGCCTCAAGTTGCACCAGGGGAGGTTTAGATTGGATATTAGGAAAAATATCTTCACAGAAGGGGTTGTCAAGCACTGGCGCAGGCTGCCCAGGAAGTAGTTGAGCCGCCATCCCTGGAGGTATTTAAAGGATGTGTAGATGTGCTACTTCGGGACATGGTTTAGTGGTGGACTTGGCAGTGCTGGGTTAACGGTTGGACTCGATGATCTTAAAGCTTTTTTTCAACCTGAACAATTCTATGATTCTATGATTCTAAATACTTTTTCTTACTTATTTGTCCTCCTGTGTTATTTTTTTGTACTAGGAAGTGAAGGTTCACTTTTTACAAAAAAGAAATCCAATTCCATTGCGGTTGCTGACCTATATTGTAGGGAA
>NW_009936952.1:34113-97181 GCF_000696875.1 Nestor notabilis
AAAGAGGTTCTCCTACCATGCCACGACATTCCTACTCTGTGGTAAGTCAGACCCTTATTTCTTCCACGCTTCCTGTAAGTCCATCTGTGTTACCTACTGCAAAGTTGCTGCTAATCAAGTGTTAGGAAAGGCCATGTGGGCTCTTGACCTGCTGTTGCCATTTAATATTTCCTTCTATTGCTGTGAAATTACCGTGCTCCAGATCACTGTACAGCTGAGAGTTTATTTCATCAAAAATTTATGATCAATAAAAGCACACATTCCTGTGAATTGCTCAAATTCCTGGTCTGATGTTCAACTGGAAATACAAAAACTGTGGGCCTATTTACAGAGACTTCACTAGCCTTAATGAAACTAATATTCAGACTGCTACTGTGATGAATGGAGACCAGTTTTGTAAGGAGACAGAAGAGGATAAATCCGTGGAATCAAAGTCAGGCTCCTTTGGAAGGAGCTTGTCTCTTTCCATTGACTATAAAAGGAAACTGGAGAGACTGGCTTCCCCAGAGAAGGGTTTTTTTGTAATATCATGCTCTATCCTATCACCCCTCCCTAGTGAAAGTTATTTTAGGTTGCCAAAAAGTGCACTACTTTCATTACACTTCAGATTGACTGTTCTTTCCTATTGCATGGATCAGTAAGTTTTATAAAGATGTGACCTATTGTTATTTTTAGTTGAAATGTATAGTTTCTTTGGGTTCCCCCTGGAAGTTCTGATTAAAAGTAACCATAGCCTCATGGGTCCATAACTGTTTTTTCTCTTCTGTGATTTTTCAGGGACCTGGCTCAGATTATGAACCATTAATGAAACAAAGAAGAAAATTCTTGCCTTCAGATGAATGCTTCAGTAAGAAAACTATACAGTTTAACATGCGTAACAGATTTTGCATCCTTAATTCTTTCACAAGCATAGCTTGCAAAGATTTTAGTCAGATGATATATTTCTTTACAAAGAAGAGGATACATTTTGTAAATACTACAGTGGAGTACATATCACGCGTATATAGGGATTTTTTTTTCCCTGGGTTTCACAAACAATTTATATAGAATTAGACAGACAATGATATTTCATGAGTGCCCTTTCTAGCTTTCAAAAGTTACTTCTGTTGTGCAGTGTGTAGGTGTCCATCTCTTCTCTACAAAATTCTGTCTCTTAATAGAAGTCTTCATGGATTTGGATCTTACCAGTATCCAAACATTTGCTGACTTCTGCATTTTTAGATCCCAGGTTTGCTTGATCTTAATTATGTGATAAATGAAATCATGCTATTTTTCCCATGTTTTTGTTTTAATAGAAAGCATCTCAAAAATTTCACCGCATATAAGACCATCAGACAGTCTTTCTTCATTGATCTCAGAAAAGGAATATATTAAATCACTAGATCTTTCATCAAATGAACTGGAGAACATTGATGCCATCAGCCAGAATAGCTGCTTAACTAGTCATCTGGAACATCTTGAGAAACTGGAGCTCCACCAAAATGCTCTTACAAACATTCCAGAACAACTGTGTGAAGTAATTCTGCCTAATTTTATGTAATACAAGTTGAGATTAGTTACAATAAGTTGTTTGTCTCCAACAATGTATCCGTAACAGTACTACTCATGAATATGGGAGTATATTTCATACATTCACTCAATTTTCATTCAGTGGATTTATATTCAGCTAGAAATAAAAATATTTTTATGGAACTGTTTTAAGTCTTTTACTGCAGAGAAATGCTTTAGGACATGTTATATTGAGTAACATAATAATGTAAATGGAACTGAGAAATGCAGGCAATTTATAGCTGTTACATTTTATGAAACTAAGCTAATAAATTTTGAAGACTGCTTTATATTTTATTCTTTAATAGAAATATTATGGCTTACATTGGTATGATTGCTGTTTTCTGCTGGTTTTCCTAGTAAGAGAAATATAAGTAAATTAATAAATTGTATAAAATATAACTCAATTTAAAACATATGTATTCATATTTTCACTTATCTTTTTAAAAACAAATTATCCTTTTCTTTCAGAACTTGAAGTGCTTGACTTACTTGGATTTGCACAGTAACCGATTTACTTCTTTTCCTACTTATTTACTGAAAATGAATTGTATTGCAAATCTTGATATCTCTCGAAATGACATTGGACCTTCCTTTGCTTTGGATCCATACCTCAGATGTCCAACTCTAAAGCAACTTAATCTTTCATACAATCAGCTCGTGTGCACTCCTGAATTTCTTACAAATGTTGCTGAAAATCTGGAACAGTTATTGCTGGAAGGGTGAGTAGCATTAGTAAATGGAATGGAGCATAACAAACACAATAGCAAATAATGTATTTGTCATTCAGAAAGATGACTGTTATAGCATGGAAAGGATAGTTTAGTCTGCAGTGAAACACTGACATTATCTTGGAGGACGTGAACAACATTGTATGTGTGAACTGCTACAATTTTCCATGTTGTATTACAGAGTACCTGAGAATATCTGTATTGGGCCTTGATGGAATCTAATAGCATTGCAGTTTCAGTGACACACTGAAAATGTTGTAGTTCAGCATTTTTCTACTGCCATACTGTTCATTCACGGGACTGTCTCTGTTGTCTAACATATTCAACTAGGGTTTTGGTATACAGAACAGAGTTTTCACTCTATTTCGTGTTCACCAAAGGTTTTTGTATTCACCAAAGGTTTTTTAATTGTAGTTCATGGAATTGCATTTATTGTTTATGGATATGTTTTAAATTACAGAAGCAGAGAAAAATGTGTAATTTTTTGTTTACTAACACTTTTTATTATATTTGTTAATGACTGAGATGATAATTCATACCTATATGGAATTCCGAAGAGTACTATTATTGATAGCTCTGTAAACTGTGGATACTGTCTCATTCTTCTCCTATAATTTATTTTAAATAAGATGGTGATATTTTATTTTACACAGAAGCTGATAAAAAATAAAGATAGCAACGTAAGTAACTAAAGGAAGCAGTATTAAATATGAATCAAATATATGAAAGGGATATTTTGAATTCAAAATCGTGTTGCATTTCTTCTCTTCATTAGCTTTATTTTGCACTTTATTAGCAATATTACCTTTGCAAAACAGTGCTGCCTGGTTCTTCTGTCTCTGTATTTTCAGTATCTTTGTTTCTTTCTGGTGGTGTTCTTCCCAGAATACATTGTTTGTAGCATTGTATACCCATCCTGAATTGTATCCCCTATACAAAATTCCATTATTTTTTTGGTTCTAGATTGATAGTCCATCTGTGACTATAATCCTACAAACACACATCTTTAGTAAACAGAATTACTTACAAATGCAACAGTCGTCTTTGTGTGGGATTGAGCTGCAGTATGTAATGAGGAAATGACACCTTGTAGTACATGCTGACGTTTGCTCTCCAAATTAGTTAAAACAATCTTAGTATCAGTCACATAATGTATTGTTGCCACACTACCAGGCTTTTTACTGACTGATCGGTCTTTATACAGACAAAAGTCTTATTTATGGTTTACTAGTATAAGGATAGCATTGTCAGATCAATACTCTTTACTTTCATTTATTAGTTAATAGTTTCTGAACAAAACATGGATTATTTTTTTCTTATTATTCTCACAGAAACAAAATTTCATGCTTACGTTCACCCATATGCTTGAAAGAACTGAAAATTTTAAACATTAGTAAGAACAATATTTCATCCCTTGCTGAGAATGTCTTTGTGGGCTGTACAAAACTGGAGCAGTTCAATGCCAGGATGAATGCTCTTGGTAAGTGTGAAAATAGTATCCACCTTCTAGAAACCATTCCCAGCCGCAAACTTCCTCAGCCACCAGCATTCAGAGTCTTGGGAGAACAGAAAAGGAGAATTCCACATATGCTTGTCCCGAGCGTGTTCTGGTGGCTTAGCATATTTTGTGCAAAGGTATCAAAATTAATTTATCTATGAAAAATACAAATTACATAAATGAGATTTTAATGGTACTGTATGAGTTCATAAGTTACTCTCAGAATTTATTTCTGTCTTCGAGATAAAACCTTCCACTTTTAAATTACTGTGACAGTATTTCAGAAGGTAGCTCTTAGACCTGCATTAAACACAGCTGAATTGTTGGAGTCATTTTTATATGCATAAGACTCACCACTCACAGTGTGAATGATGGGAATGTATGTATACTGGCAATACAGCAAAGTGTAAATGAGTTCATTTCAGTATTTAATGCCAGTATGAGATGAAGTATAGTATGATGTAATGTGATAAACGCCAATACATTAACTCTGTTCTAAACTTCTTTTGTTTTGGGAGTTTAGTTTTAAACAAACTAAGGTTTCAGGTTCTGCCTTTGGTAGCTTGTACAAAGGCCTGTGTATATAGAAGATGATGGACTGACCGGTTTAGTTTGTCTTTGATTTTAGAAAATTTGAGTCTTAAAAATAAACAGTTCTGAAAAGTAATAGGATTAATCTCTTTTTCTGCTTTAGAAATAATACCTGACTTGTCATCCAGCATAACAAGCTTAAAATTATCTCAAAATCTTTTTACTAAAGTTCCAGAAGCAATTCTTCTTCTACCACAGTAAGTTATTATTGTATTTATTGAAGTTGCTGTAAGTTCTTGATGAAGAAAATCTCATGACAAGACATGCATGTTTTACTGATTTTCAGGAAATTTTCTCTAACATATTAAAGCCAAAAATTAGTAGCTTTTAACTGAAGACAAATCAGTCACATTTTCTTCATTATTTTGAGAAACTCTGATCCTCAAATTCAGATCATCGTTATTGAGTATGTATTGCTTGAACTGAAGCTGACAATTCTTGCTGAGAAGTCCAGAATGAATTTATTATTTTCTTGAAACCAGCAATAAAAAGACACTGGCAATTTTTCCTTTTCAACATTTGCACAAAGCTACTGAGATTAGTTTTTCACTTCCCAAATATCACAAGATACTTATTCTCAAAAATGACACTTCCTCCAGATGGGATTGTGATAAAGATGCATGTGACATTTATTTTGGTATACCTTCAATGCATTTCTCTTGTGAAAATTAAACTTCTGCTTTTTTTTATAGAAGTTTCTGACCTTAGCAGATCACTAGAATCAGATTGTGGAAGGAGAGCTTGCAAGGCTTGATCAGATCAGTTACCTATCTATCTATGTATCTGATAGATGTGGGTAGGTGTGAGTGCTGGGAAGGCAGATGCACAAATTTGTGAACTTACATTGATCAAATTTACATAGAGCACGTCATTATTAACATGATATTACCGTGTTTCAGCATGCTAACATTTGTGTTCACAGCAGTAGACTTAATGGATGTGTTAAAAATGGTGCAGCTTCCAGGTTCTATGTCTCCCAGCCCAGACAAATCAATGAGTTGCATGCTTCATGTTCCACAGTAGCATAAACAGCATGCGTGTCCAACAGATGGCTCACAGAAATTAAATGTTCTTCTTTATGTACTTCTTATATATATGTGTAGTTGAACTATATAGTTTATGCACATAATATGTATTTAGAAACGTTCTGATAAAAGTGTGAGATATCTGTACCATCCGGCGTTAGTCTCATAAGTTAGGAACAAGAAAGAGAGCAGCCCAGATCACCTAGTGAGGCTCCACAGTTTGTAAGTAAGTGGAATGTTTTCTAGAAAGTTGGTAATACCAGGAAGTTCCCCATTGCTTTTTTTTTCTATTTGAAATTTGTAAAAAAGCACATGAAAATGCATATTAGTGTTATGCTAAATTGCAGTTACCTTTTTAAATATATTTATTCTAGCAAATTAAACATTGCACATAACAGGTCCTGCCATGAGCTATAACTGGAATCATGAACTAAGTTCCATTCTCTGTTACTTGTATAAATGTATATTAACTATACTGTTTACAGTTGAATTACAGGAATGTAAACCATATTTATCTGTATCTTCTACTAATCTGAGCAGAGTCGTGCACATCTGCTAATTGTAGAAAGAATAAGGAAGTGGACTATTACCACAATACGTACACTTATTTAAAGTGACTCTTCCAGTTACTGTCTGCAACATATACATCCACAGTGTGGATGTTTCTTTTCATGACCAGGCAATTTCATCCACAGAAAAATACATTGAAAGAATATTATACTACATCAATCATATGTATTTTGTTTCTTTTTTTTTCCTGAGGTAACAAAGACCTACTTAAAATATCATCTTAATTACTTTTGCTTGTAGTAGCAATTCTCTATCTTCTTCAATCTACATTCCTGTCTGAGAACTGTATGTTCTGATATCTAATCCATTTGTTTATTATTAAAAAGTAATACAGTTCCAGTACAAATCTCAGGTTTACTTTTTTCATTTTCTAACTTCTCATTTTATTTTCTGTGTTTCCAGTTTGCGATCAGTAGATTTAAGCCAAAACAAGATCATAAGCCTGCCTGGACCAATGCACTGGAAATCATTAAACTTAAGGGAGCTGTTATTTAATCATAATCAAATAGACATCTTGGACTTGAGTGAAAAGGCATGTGTATGGTCTAGGCTAGAAAAGCTACACCTATCCCACAACAAGTTAAAAGAGGTAAAGTATAAGATTCTACCTAAAGAAAACTAAATAGTTTTCCAATGTTCTTTTGATTTTCATGTCACCTCTCACACCATCATAAATTCTATTAATAAAAGGTATGTAAGTGCAAATAATACTTCTTTTGAATGAAAATACTGTATTTTTTTAACCTTTTCTGTCTGGAATGTGTCATCGTATAATCAGTTTGTATAATTAATTCATTTGGAGGTCTGTTGTGTATTACTGTGGGGAAATTAGGCCTGTTTATTAAAAAAAGCTAAAAATACAGTGGTAAAAATAATACCTAGTTTTGTTAAGTATTTAGTGTATTCATGCTCATACTGGTTTTTGTAATGTTTCATTTCCCATTAAATGTTCTTTTACTTAGATTCCGCCTCAGATTGGCTTCCTAGAGAACTTGACTTCTCTGGATGTAAGTCATAATTCGGATTTGAGATTCTTTCCTGATGAAATGGGAAGACTGTCCAAAATCTGGGATCTTCCTTTGGAAGGACTCCATCTTAATTTAGATTTCAAACATGTGGGATGCAAAGCCAGAGACATTATCAGGTTTGTTGCTCTATTGTTCTTGAATATCCTTATGTTGCTTTCTTGGGATATGCAGTAAGCATTAAGAAAGCAGCATATCCTTTTGAAAAAACATGCTCGTTTCACTTACAAAATCGAGCATGCTGCTCTATGGAAGGTATCATATCATATGAACTCACACACGTAAAACAGATTATAGTGCTTTATATTTTTAACAGTATTACTTCTTGAGTTTGGTGGTTCTATAAACCATGCAAGAAATGGTGCTTACCAATTATTTCTAATATGTTTCTTGTGTTCTCAAGTACACAGAGCATATTTTCTGGGTAATTACACAACAAAAAAAGGCATATTCTGAATTAAGCTTTAATTTTCAAATCTTAAATTAGAATAGATTGTTAAAATCCCAGTAATATCAAAGACATATTGAAAATTTAAAGAAAATGGTATGGGTTTAGATTTTTCCTTGGTCTTCAGTTCTGTTGGTTTTTTTCTTTATTACACACTGCTGTGAGTTCTGCAAACTTTTTTATGCCAGATTTCTTCAACAACGACTGAAGAAGGCTGTACCTTATAACAGAATGAAGCTCATGATTGTTGGAAACACCGGCAGTGGGAAAACTACCCTGCTACAACAATTAATGAAATGCAAACGAACAGAATTGGGCTCTCCAAAAGCTACAGTAGGCATTGATGTAGAAGACTGGATCATTCAAGGGAAAGGCAAAATGAAGAAAGATCTTATATTAAATGTGTGGGATTTTGGAGGTATTTAAAGAGCTTATTGTCCTTAACTATTGTCTTTTTATAACACATTAATGCATTACTTATTCTTGGAGTCAGCCTGTGAAATTTTGAATTGTGAACAGTAGAATCGTGCAATCTTACACCAAAAGTCAACTGTCTACTTATAAATTAGTGAATTCTGTAAGTGGGTAGCTAATCCCTCAGATTTAATATAAAGCCTCAGAAATTTCTCATCCCCAGAAGTGGTCTGACCACTCATTTTGACCATAGCACTTTAGAACTGTCATTTCAGAATAGCAAGAAACTGTAATCATGAGAAGAATCATCTTCCACTCAACTCTGTTTCTCCCTTTTGTAGTCTGTGTCTCTCTAGGCTCTACAGCATCACTGTTCTATAAGATCATATTAAAGAAAGAACTTAGAAGGAGTCTTTGAACTTCAAGGTTTTGGAAATCTTTCTAAGTTTGGGCAACTCCAGAAGCACTTGTAAAATTCAGGGGCGCTTTAGACTATAGAAGAGTTATTTTTAAACGTGGGTCTGTGATCATTTAACTACAGTCTCTATCACAATGGATAAGCACAGAAGAGCAGCATTTAAGCTGAATGTCCAGCTTCAATTGTGATTTTAAGCGCTTAATCATGTGAACCTGTGAGTCTTATTTTAAAGTTGCTGGAAGGATAAAAGCAAGGAAGGGAAGAAGGAAGGGGGGTATAAAGGAATGAGGGAGAAATTCAATATTGGAATTTTAAAAGAATCTTGAACTTTCAAGTTGTGTTTGTAGCAACCATGTTTATCCAGTTGTTAAATCTTACACTTCTTTTTTTAAAACTAGTGTACATACTTAAACACTACGCTTTAGTCAGTAAGCTACCACAGAGTACCTACCTAAAATTCGTAGTTATTATAGGATTCCTCTCAATTTAGATAATTTTCTGTAAACATTAATTTCATTTGTGGATTAGTGATCTGAGAATAAGTGTTCTGCTGTCTTTCTGTGATCTGAAAATGTTCGGTGAGAGAAGTACTAAACGGGAAATTTTTTATCATTAGGACAAGAAGAGTTCTACAGTACCCATCCACATTTTATGACCCAAAGAGCTTTATATCTTGCTGTTTATGATCTCAGCAAAGGACATGCAGAGGTAGATGCTATGAAGCCGTGGCTTTTTAACATCAAGGTAAGCCATAGATATGTACAGAATGGAATTTCACATTCCAGGGAGCTGCTGGTGAACATCACATAAACCACAAATATTTTTAGACACAGAAAAGGGGAAGAAGCTCCTCAGTAAGTAAAAATAGTAAGATTAAACGAGCTGAAATATACAATATATTGGATATGAAAATATTTGTACACGTAAAAAATACAATCATCAGCACCATTTTGTACTTAAAATGGTAGACAGTGATGTGCAAAAGAATAGTTTGCATAATCTGGCAATATTTGAAATTGACTGATGAAAATAAGAAAGGGATAGTGTTAAAGGGATGAGTAGTTAAACCTGCTTTTTTTTTTTACACCATTGTAAATTCTGTGGAAATCAGAATTTTACTAATTTAAAACTGACTAGATGCAGGTTTGAAATCATGCTGTTAAGTGTATGCTTAGAATCCTGTTGTTAATAGAAGTGATTCCAGGACTGTGGTAGGAAAATTGGTTTGAGAATCTGCCTACGTATTTTCCTTCTGCACTAAGTGTTTTAATTTAATTTGACGGAGTCACCCCATGGTGGGTGAGCATTACTTGTCTTTTCCTTTTGTATGTTGGTTAGCCATGGCTGGGCAATGCAATTAGATGAAGATTTTATATACTGATCCTGTTAAACTTGTCTTTTTCACTCTTTCCACTTGAGCAGTGATACAGGACAGAGAGTTGCAGTCAGTTTAGTGTTTATGAACACCATTTCTGATGTGTTCTCCATTGCTGTGCAGTGCTTGCCAGTGTGTCATTGCTGCACTGTTCTGATGACAACTAGTAGAGTACCCTTTGCTTTTCCATTTTGTTGGGCATTTTTAATGAAGAATACAGTTGTCCCTCTAATGTACTGACAATGTTATTAATCTGCAATGTATGAAATCTAGATCTACACTTCTTCCTTTTAGAAAAAGCAGATTTTTGGCTATTTCTACTTTGAAGTAGACTGCTCTCTGTATGTTAAAAAATGTGTTTCGTATTTATAGGCCATTATATGGGATTGCAGTTTAAACTTACTCTGAATAAAGACAGGAAATGGTATTTCAGATTTCAAACTTACTTAAAAGAGTTATATTTAAGGATTTTTCTTTGTATTGATTGTTTTGACTAAATTGCTCACATTTTATGTGGGTATAAAACAGTAACATCAACTGTCTGGATTTTACTAACAGGCCCGAGCTTCAACATCCCCCGTCATTCTTGTTGGCACTCATTTAGATGTTTCTGATGAAATGCAACGTAAAGCCTGCATGAGTAAAATTACTAGAGAGCTCTTGAATAAGCGAGGCTTCCCAGCAATCCAGGATTATCACTTTGTGAATGCTACTGAAGAATCCGATTCCGTTATCAGACTTCGGAAAATTATAATAAAGGAGAGTCTTCACTTCAAGGTGACTACATACTGTTCATGATGTTGAAAACACCCTAGTTTTAGTTAAGTATTGAACATTAAATAACACATAATTAAATACATTTTTAGTGTGATAGCAAACTCATCTTGCCTTATATAAAATGTTACATGCAGCAAAATAATGAAGGAAAATTGTCAGGTTTGTTTTAATTTCATTTTCCTCCAAAAAAATCACCTTAGTAAAAATCTCAGCTAAGTTATGTTTTCAAGCACTAGGGCCATAAATAGGATATTTAATTAAAAATAGGCTGTCTTTTTTTTATGAAGAAATCTGGTCAAAACCTGCTTTTTGTTGGATGGCGTCATGTAATTGCAATAGTATGTACTGCAAGATTTCAGGGGACCAGGAAGTAAGATTTTGTGATTTCTGAAAACCAGCTAATTCTCCATTTACTGGTTTTATTTTACATAGTATGAAACTATTCCTAAAAAGGGGAATTCCCTGGTATCTCCTAAGCCACAGCATGAAGCAATAGGTGTGAATAATAAGCATGAAGAGACTAGCCCAGGCATGGATCTTATAGAGAGAGAGGATCCAATCTGTTGCAAAAGAATATACATATTTTTATTTTTCCATTTATACAACATCCATCATGTACAGTCTCATAACATGTTAAAGAGTGGTGTCCTGTGCTCTGTGCTACTGAAGTCAGTGGCAGAACTTCATAAATCATAGCAGAGCACAAATTTCTTCTGAATTACTGCCTGGAAGATTTTACAGAGCTAATGCTGTACTTATGACCAGCCTCACACTGGTGGTGTTTCAAAGGAGAGAAAGAGTACGCACACCTTATGTCTGTCTTTCAGGAACTACTAGCTTAGCCACATCTGTAATCTGCCTAACTTCATTCCACAGTTCAAGGAACAGCTAACCAGTGCTAAGTGGCAATGAGGTGGCCTATTCAGGTTGAATGAATTAATTCTATTTCTCATACATTCAGTAGGCATGAATAGAGCTGATGTTTGTAGATGTTTATCTAGCCCTGTATCTCACCACACTTTAGCACGCAGGAGAAGGTCTGCTTTTTGGAAACATTTCCCTCTGAGGTACCTAGGAGTTTTTCCTGTAACATCCACATCTTTTACGACTATGACTTAAACTGATGTTTAAACTTCACAAAAATGTAAGGTAGCCTGAAAAATTGAGATGTTTTCCATAAATAATGTAGGCATTTTGTAAAAAGAGTACTACAAGGTACCTTAGAAGTTAGACAAAGTGAGTTAAGTATTCAGCATTGTCATAAAGTGCTCTGAGTCTTTGAAGTTACACAAGGTACTAATCATATTTTTGACACATAAAAATGCCACAGTGCTTTGGTGTTTAACTTCTTTTAGAGGAAGATTACAAACTAAGAAGCCAATTTGGAAATGTTGGGAAAATTGTTTCCTATTTCCTCAAAAAAAACCCTAGCTCAGCAAGCACAGAGAATGAAAAATGTTGTTGGGTGCTAACATCAAAGGTCAAAAACTATCTTCAGGATTCAGGCTCAGGATACAGGGGAAAGCATGCGACTGTTTCCGCTGAGTGTCGCTAACCTGGCTTAATTTATTTCTTCCTCTCCTCTTGTCCACTGACTATCAGCAGTGGAGACTTAATTAAGCTACTACCCTTTTCCCCGCAGTTTATCTAAAGACATGTCTAGAAAGATTACAGATTACAAGAGGTATAAACTTTTTATTCATTTACCTCTGTTCTTGTGCTCACTTGAGATGTATGACATCATCTGTTCATACAGAAAATACTTTCCTTTTACTTCAAATCAAAGCCTTCTCTTTGAAATTATGTCTTCTGAGAAGACATCATTTTTTATGGAAATATGGAAATATTTTCTTCTTTGACTGTTGATTTTTAGAAGAACATTCATGTTAAAATTCTGGTAGAATTAGATACATCTACCTTTCAGAAGCCATGTTACTCAGTAAATGAGTGTCCTTGTTTCTTCTTGCTGCTGCTGTTGAATGGATGTACCTTACGTCTTAGTTCTATTGTCTACATTTCACATGAATAAATGAATAAATTTAAGATTATTATTCCTAATTCTGCAGATCAGAGATCAGCCAGTGGTTGGTCAGCTAATTCCTGACAGCTACCTGGAGCTGGAGAAGAGAATTTTGCTAGAACGTAAAAATGTCCCAGTTGAATTTCCTGTGATTGATCAGAAACGCTTACTGGAACTGGTACGAGAAAGCCAGTTACAACTGGATGAAAATGAACTCCCTCATGCAATTCACTTTCTGAATGAATCAGGTAAAATATTACCTTCAGGTATGTTTGTTAGCACTTTATTGGAAATCTGCAGCAGACCTACCTGTATGCATTTTTAAATCTCGCAGAAGTTTGCCACAGTGTTGAGCTGAAATGCTTCAACTTGGGTAGCTTTAGTTTGATAATCCAGGTTACTGTGTCACAAAGGAATTCCAAGATATAAAGGATCACTACTGTAACAATTTATATCTCTTACCCCTCCTTGAGAACATGATACCTGCTGGTTAGACAACACAGTTTCTGAAGAAGGATGCAACTGCTGTAATAGCTTGAATAGAATAGTGATTAGATGAATATATGTCACAGCTTATCTCAGTGCTGTACAGCCTGCGTAAGATTAAATAATAAACGACACATAGCTGCTTGGAAAAAAAACAAGTCAGATTACATATCTAACAGAACATCTGAAAATCAAGTAAAGCTGAACAAACCATGATTGCATTCTACTGTCCTGAAATATTGACATAAATTCAATAGCTGTGTTTATTATTCAAATTGCTTATGTCAAGTCACATAAAAAAAGCAGGCCAGAGTGGGGTATTTACTGTGCTTAATATGGAACTTGAGAAATGCATTGCTGAATACAATATTCTTTGTGCAGGTGTACTCCTCCATTTTCAAGACCCAGCACTACAGCTGAGAGATCTGTATTTTGTAGATCCTAAGTGGCTGTGTAAAATCATGGCACAGGTTAGACTGTGATTGCTTTTTTTATCTACATTTGTAAAACGTTTTCCCCTGTCTGAAACTACTGTAACTTATCAGTGATTCTTCTTCACCATTTCTTTACTGTTTCATGATCTAGAATTTTCTCAGGGCACAGATTGGTTTACCTGTCTCTTTCTGTTCCCTTTGCTTTCTAGACAACTGTCTCAGTGGTTCTATGTTCTTATGCTGTAATGTTCAGGAACATTTAAACTGCACTGGACAAGAGAATAGATGTAGAATATTAAAACCCCATGGATGCAAAGTAATCCTGCAATATGTTGTGATAAATTGAGATAAAGCTGGAGCTTTGGATTAAAGTAGTAAGAATGGAGGAAGAAGGGTCATTGTGTACTTGGTACTGATGGAAAAGGGGAGCGATGTGTGTTCACATCTTGGGGTGTCATTCAGTGCAGGAAATGGGATGGCAAAATGCACATTTGAGCCGTTAAAGCTGGTGCAATTTATGAGAAAAGACCTAGAAGGTCACAATACACAGTGAAAACTACTGAAGAATGGTAACACACAAGTGGTTTGGACAGCTTAAGTATTTTTTACTGCTGTCTTCTTGCTGGCTAGAAATGGAAATGTTTGGTTTCACTGTGAAATGGAGTCCTTTTTTCCCCTAAGTCTTAGCCTACCAAATATTTCAGGGAACAAATCAGGAAAATACAATCTAATTAATGATGACTGTCCAGCTGAAATTGGTTTACTTTTTTGAAAGATTCTGACGGTGAAAGTGGAAGGCTTTTCTAAATATCCTAAGGGAATTGTAAAGCGCTCAGATGTGGAAAAGTTCCTTTTAAAGAAGAGCAAGTTTCCTAAGATCTACATGTCACAGTACTTTAAGCTTCTGGAAAAGTTTCAGATTGCTTTGCCATTAGGAGAGGATCAACTACTAATCCCAAGCAGGTAAGCAAAGAGCTAAACCCACGAATGACAGCCATAGAGATCAATCAAAACAAAACATTCCCATCAGATTACCTAGTTTAACTGGTCATGAGAGCAATTTGGTGTATGAAAGCATGATAATATACTTCATACACTACATTTTAGTAAATGCTTTCAGAAACATCTTAAACTGATCTTGCAGCAGATAAAGCTTACATCATACTAGCATGGTGGGTAAATGGAACCTATAAATGATAAAATGATTTATGTTCTGATGATATTTCTTTTACCATGCAGCAGGAAGATTATGATTTACCTTTACATCGCAGTGTGCCAGTATTACAGATATTTATTGCAATACAAAAACTAACCAATGAATTTCTATACCTATTTGCTTGGAGTGAGAACCACAGTCAAGTTACTCAGAGGCAGTATCTCCTCCAAACAGTCTAGTCATTAAATGTGGTGACAAAAAAGTGTCATGATTGAATCTGAATGAGGTCTTTTATCTTTATCTGAAGCACTTAACACTGTTCCTCTGCCTCAATAACAGATTTCTTCATGTGTTTAAGAATGCTTATGTTGCTTGATGGAGACAGTGTTGCATGGTTGCATTGATCAGAGTTTCTATGTTCTTCAAAGTCCTGATGTAGGAAGAATTTATCTGAATGTCTTACCTGCCTTATATGTATCTCAGTTTTTTCTCACGTTTACATTCAGTGTCTAATGATTGTTATTGAAGTTCTGTTGGGATTAAATTACAGCAGAACTTCACTTTACCACAAGCAAGTAGAATAAGCAAATACACTACCTGTCTGCTCCCTGATCATTTGAATCATTCATTAATAAATAATACGTTTTATATAATAAATACTGTATGTCATCTATCAGTTTGGATAAACAGCATAATTAAATAATGTCTAATATTTTTATTATTTCAGTTTGTCTGATCACAGACCTGTTATAGAGCTTCCCCACAGTGAAAATTCAGAAATTATCATCAGGCTTTATGAGATGCCGTACTTTCCTATGGGATTTTGGTCCAGGCTGATCAACAGGTTGCTTGAAATATCACCTTACATGCTGTCAGGAAGAGGTACGAATCTTTATCTTCAAAAGCAATAGTGAGCGTGAATTCATTGCTCACGAATGCCAGCACCTTCATATTAAAGCTCTATTGTTTTGCTTTGGCTAATTTTTGGCCACTTCTCAAATGTGAGAAAACGAGCAGTGGTCATTTTTGTAACTTAGAAATACCCAGGAACAGATAATGCCTGATCTTTACAGCAGTGTGCAAAAGAAGGCAAAGGTTGTATTCAGCTTTTGTAGAGCTATTTTCATGGCAAAGTTGTAGCCTTTATTTTGTTTTTTATTTGGGTAGGCATAAACCTACAATCATAATTAAATATTCAAAGTACCATGAACTTGCCATATATTTAAGAATATTGCGTTCATATTGGAGATCAGACTTTTAATGTAATTTTGTATTTTCTAGAGCGAGCTCTTCGTCCTAACAGAATGTACTGGAGACAAGGCATTTACTTGAACTGGTCTCCTGAAGCCTATTGCCTGGTGGAATCAGCAATATTCGACAACAACCCAGACAGTTTTTTGAAAATTACAGCACCTTCTTGCAGAAAAGGTTAATTATTCCTGAGCCTGATTTTTGCTCCAGTTTGGGTGCAGCTTGGCATTTGGTTTGTTGTGCTTTTGCCTTTGGAATGTAGAGTTTAGCTTTGTAATTGCAAGTATGGCAGATTGCAAATGTAATTTCCCTCTTTTGGTTTCTTCAAGGATGCATCCTTTTGGGGCAAGTTGTGGATCACATAGATTCTCTTATGGAAGAATGGTTTCCAGGTTTGCTGGATATAGATGTATGTGGTGAAGGGGAAACACTGTTGAAGAAATGGGCTCTCTACAGCTTTCAGGATGGTGAAGAACACCAAAAAATCCTTCTTGATGACTTACTTAAAAAAGCTGAAGAAGGTATATATTTATGCCATTTAGGCATGTAAGAGGCACACCTGTATGTACCCCTTTTTATAACATATGGGTACTTCATGTTCTTTTAAAATGTGTCATTTCTGTAAGAAATAACTAACAGTATAAGTTAAAAGCAACTTGTTCTTTCTTTTTTTTATATAAGAGACATCTGTATATGTATAGAATATGGGACAGATTGCAGCTACTCTGTATAGTCATGTATAAATGGTAATAATGAAAAGAATCGTTTTATCATGATACTGATAATGCAACTTCCTTCATGGAACTGAATGCAGTTCACAGTAAAGCTGATACTAGGTATTTTGGTAGGACCACATACAACAGAAATTTAAAAAGCAATATTCATTCTACGTTCTACATACTAACAGAATTCTTTCTTTTTATAGACAGAAGAATAACCTCTCGGTTTGTTTAGTGTTGTTACATAGCGACAATTGCTGTCACATTTGATTTGTACATATACAGAACCTTGAAAATACTTAAACATGTGAGATACATTAAGTTGAATGGCAAACTTAATTAGTTTGTATATGTATGTAAGTATCTTTATGTGTTTGTGTGCATATGTATATATATACACACACATAAGGATTTCATTTTAGGTATATTGATCATGTGCACTCACAGATATGCATGTACCTTTCAGTGCCTTTTGAATGGTAACTATCCTTTTTTGGTTTTTGTCTTACTTGTTTTTCTTAGGTGACCTTTTGGCAAATCCAGATGAACCAAGACATACCATTCCAATAGCTCAGATTGCTCCTGATCTGATATTGGCTGATTTGCCTAGAAATATTATGTTGAACAATGATGATCTGGAATTTGATGAAGCTCCTGAATTTCTCTTGGGTAAGCATCATTTTGTAGGGTCTTTTTTACAGAGCTGATGTAAACAAATCTATTGAAGTCAGTTCTACAACATATGGAAGAAAAATTAAGAGATTTGTTTTCTGTAGAAATGTATTTTTTAAAGTATTATGAATTTCGGGTTATTGAGTTTTGAATTTCTGTTAACTTGTATGCTAGGACACTGGGTTTTATGTGTTTGGATTACTAATCATGAGCCTTAACACAGTAGATGATCCACGTGTTTTAAAATTGGACTTTTTCAGCTATTTTTTTGATAAATGGTTGATATCCCTTTGTTTTCAATATTCTTTTCAATTTTATCATTGAAAAGGTGATGGTGGGTTTGGATCTGTATACCGTGCATCCTATGGTGGAGAAGAGGTTGCTGTAAAGATTTTCAATAAACATACTTCCCTCAGGCTTCTAAGACAAGTAAGAAATACTGCCTTATTTTTTCTTTAGTGCCACTCTTAGACTAGCAACCCTAGCAAAGAATTTAAAAAGCTCAAGTAAATCACAAAACTTCACCCCAAAATATTTCTGAGTTTACTTCAGAACTATAGAGGTTATGCTATTTACAGTATTTCATCTGATTTTGCAATTTACAGGAGCTTGCAGTGCTTTGTCACCTCCATCACCCCAGTTTAGTGTCCCTGCTGGCTGCTGCAATCCGTCCCCGGATGCTGGTGATGGAATTAGCTCTTAAAGGATCTCTTGATCGTTTACTTCAACAAGACAATGCAAGTTTAACCAGAACACTCCAGCACAGGATAGCCCTACATGTAGCTGATGGCTTAAGGTAAACGTGACATCTACTTTGCTGTAAAAACAGGATACAGCTGCAAGTAGGATGTAATGCAGATGAAAAGCTTCTATTTTCTTCTATCAGAAGCAAAATGTTCCCTGGGCCAGGCAAATGCTTTCATTTTTATGACTGATTAGCTGATATCTAACACAAACTTTTGCTACTTGTTTCATTTCTGCTAACGAGTGGTGCTCAGGTTATTAGAGAAATATTAGAGCTCTAGGTGAAATTTCTGTGTGGCTGTTGACTTCTTATTAAAATGTCAGAGAAGTTAATTCAGTGCATTTTTAAGGTTCTGAAAGCCCATGAATGTCCTCAGGAGCTATCAAAGTGTGACTGTAAAATGACAAAACCTGAAAAGCAGCTTAGGGACCAATGAAGGTTAAAGTTCTAAGATTCAGTTTTCAAACTGCCAGTGACACTTCAGAGAAGACTTGATACTAAAATACTGCAATGTTTATGTGTCAGTAAATAGTATTTCAAAACAACTCTAAAGTCAATATCCAGTAAGATGGTGTCCAGTTGGTGATATTTGACATTTTTAAAGACAATATTTAACATTTGAAAGCACGATTTACTGTTGTGGGAATAATGCTTTCAATAAATACTTTTTTGGTTAACAGGTACCTGCATTCAGCAATGATCATCTACCGTGATTTAAAGCCTCACAACGTGTTGCTCTTTACTCTGTATCCCAATTCAGCTGTTATTGCAAAAATAGCTGACTATGGCATTGCCCAATATTGTTGCCGAATGGGAATAAAAACTTCTGAAGGCACACCAGGTATGGAAAAATGCTTTGGTTTACAGTGCATTATGTCCAAAAATAGGTTTTTATGTAGTCTGTAAGAAGTCAATCACAAAATGAAGTCCTAATCATATTACAAGTTGTGATGATAGATTTATACTTCTTGACCCTACTTCCTATTCATGTTTTAACCCCTTTTAGAAGAATCAAGGAATTTACTAAAGGTTTAAAAGAAAGCAAATTAAATTACATGCATTTGTTGTAATTTTTGCTGTCTTCTTTTGGTATGGTTATTGTGATATTGAAATTACACTGCTGAACTTCTTTGGTGTTCTGTTTTTCAGTAATGCACAGGTAGGTCTTAATTTCTTTGAAAGGCAATTAATATCCACACTGTTCCCTGACTTTAGAGAGAAAATATTAGCATCCATTTTAGAGCACTGAACAATTCAACAACTTTGAAAAGTGCCTTTAGGTCTTGGAAATTGAGCATAATGGTGTGACTTCAAGTATTAAATGTTAGGCAGTAAAGACTGCAGACTTGCCCTTCATTTTCAGTATTCATTGATAAATGAATTATTTCATATACAGTGGTGCAGGACCTCTATAACTGATGTACTGTCCCCTTCCTTTATACTGATTGCTGATATTTTTGGAGGTCTGCCACATGCAAGCTATTGCCAGCCCAGAAATAGTGTGCCATTTTTGGTTTACTTCCTGTGACATTTTCATCAATAAGTGTTTGCTCTTAAAAGGATAAAGATGGCTTCATTTGGGTATGAATCATAACTATTAATGAATGATTTATTTGCAGGATTTCGAGCACCGGAGGTTGCCAGAGGAAATGTTATTTACAATCAGCAAGCTGATATTTATTCATTTGGCTTGCTGCTTTATGACATTTTAACAGGAGGAGGTAGAATAATGGAAGGCTTGAAGTTTCCAAATGAATTTGATGAAATAGCCATACAAGGAAAGTTACCAGGTATGCCTTGTTTCTTATAATTTTAAAATTAATTGGACCATTTGTCCCACCTCCTCCAAAAATAACACCTCTCCTATTTTATGTTGTATCTGACAGTGATCAGAGAAGGTGGCTAAATAATAGTAATTTTTAAAAGCTTCTCTTAGTTTCATGTAATCTTGAAATAAGGAGAAATAGGCACCTATTGAACATCATGTTGGTCATAATTTCCTTGCAATTTTAAAGGATCTATCTGGTTCACTTTGGAAAGAAACAGAGGGTTTGTGTACTTGGGACTTTATCCAGACCTAGCTAAAACAGATGTTGCTGAAGGTACCTTCTAATACCATGTCTGGACTTCACACATGTTTCTGTGGTAATCCATATCATGCACTAAGATAAACACAATTCCACTTCTGTTCTTTGATCATGATACATTACATTAAAATAGCCATTATTGAGAAGCTGCAAATCTTAAAATCTTTTAAAAACCTCTTGAAATCTTATTTAAATTAAAAAAAAAGTGCCACTTAAAAGAGCAGCAGAATTCCTATTTAAATAGGAAATTCCTTTTAACTTACCAAGAGTGTGAAGTCCATGCCCAGCTCCATAACATTCTTCATAATTCCATCTGCTTTATATTATGTATTTGCTGGCTGCTGGAAGAAATATTGAACAAGCTATCACACTGGATATGATATAGGCAAGCTGGACAATATAACTCAGAATTTGGCAATTTCTGTGTAAAGAGCTGTTAAATGTTACAGTACTACAATCTTAATATGTGATGTTCTTACTTACTGCCCTGCAATACTGGATATACCGTGAAAGACTATAGTCTTCACCTGTAGTCATAAGATACATATTCAAAGCCCTGAGTGGATTTTAAACTTCCATATCTCATAAATACTGTATGGAGTTGTTTATCTAAATTGCTATATATTTTATTGGAAGCTCATCTGTATTCCATATCCATGTTCAATTCCACAGGAACTGAAAAGACTACAGACTGAAATGACAAGCCCTTGAATGGTCAGCCTTAACCAAAACACAACTCACACATATCTGTGACTCAGTTCCAGGTATAGGAACATCAAAGAAATAGTTAAAGCAAAATCCATTTGCTTTAACTGCTTTTAATGAAAAGGACCTCTAGCATTTCATGCTCTAACATTTAATGGTGGATGAGAAGTTCCAAGCTGTTCATGCTGACATTTCAGCTTTACATTTTTAGAGTATGATATTTCTTGGAGCAGCTCTGTAAGAACTTAGATGAATTCTTAAAATAAGAAGAAAGTTATTCAGAACTCTCATTTCCAAACTGTGGTAAAGACTGGTTAAGAAGTTATCTAATTTCACATTTTAGATCCTGTAAAAGAATATGGCTGTGCTCCCTGGCCTAAAGTTGAGAATTTAATTAAAAAGTGTTTGAAGGAAAACCCTCAGGAACGACCAACATCTTCCCAGGTATTACTTTGTATAAGTATTCATATTTTTATGATATATGATACCACAAAGTTGTTGTGCTTTCTAAAAAGGAGTTGGACATTTAAGTTAGTAGGAGGCACAGAGTATTTTCTATTCTTTCGTGGAACTGAAGCAGCCATGAAATATTGCGTGTTCTTGCCATCCAGTGTAAAAGGTTCCATTCAAATCTAGCAACTATTTATTCTAGCCTGCTGTTTTTTCCCTGTGTTGCTGTATAGTGATTGCAGGGAAACAGGATTCGGATTGCTTCATGGTCTTTACTAGGGCTGTGCAAAAAGGACTTTGTTACAGTATCAATGCAGTTAGCCTATGTCATTCCATGCATGTGAGAGGAGGAACTGCAGTGTGGATGCGAAACCTACTCTGGTGTGTCTGTAATCACACATCTCATTGCTCTTTGAAATGGGTGAAATTTTCAAATGTGCCTTAACCCCACCGACTTCCTGAAATTGTAAGAGAAAAATAAAAGTGTCAAGTTGCTCAATACACAAAGATTGCTCATTAACAGTAGAGATACAAATGAGCAGACCTGCTGAGATACTGTGTTCGTATTCCGTAAAACGTTGTTCTCCATTGCTTGTTATTTGTCACTGTACAAGTCATTGTTATACCATATGCATGCTGTGGCTTTCTTTGTAGGTTTATGAGATCCTGAATTCTGCAGAGCTTATCTGTTTGATGAGGTATGTTTCAATACCCAGCACAGCTACAGCAGAGTGCATGGTTGCTGCCAATCAAAGCTGCAAGAAGGCAGGAGTCTGGATAGGCAATGGGAACACAGAAAAAGCACAACTTTCATTTGTTAATCTAAATACAGATGGACATACTTGTGAGGTACGTAGGAAAGTTCCCATTTATTCTGATTTTTTGGCACCCAGAGGTATTTCAGAAGAATTAATTGCATTTTAACAGCAGGATATTACTTCTGCTTTGTGAGAACAAAGACTGCTCATAAGTGAGTCATCACTGTACCCATGTAATGAAGCAAAAATGCAGACATTTTTCCTTCTCTTCCTGCCATCCAGCCTGAACTTTCTCACAATACTGTCTTCCTTTCTTCTGCTCAGATGGAAGCTATTTCTAGCATGAAGGCTAGAACAAGGAGTGGTAGTTACACAGCCATTCGTATCTCTACCTCCCTTAACAATCCACATAGATAGTCTCTTAAAGATTCCTGTCTTTCCATGGATGCCATCTCCTTGTGCCACTTTGGGTGATACCCTCCAGCAGTTTTGATTTTATTTTTGTACATCTTAGTCCTGTGCCTTCAGAAAAGGGTAAAGGTTTTAACCAGGCTTGATGTGTTGTGATGAACATGTGTGCCAGAACTATGGCTCATCATCAAAGTTATTGAAGTTATATTTCCATCTGTTGACTATAATACACTTGAATTGGTAGGTTTAGTATAAATTACATGGCTTATTTTTCTAAAACTGAGAAAAATAAATAGTAGACCAGTACTTTTATTGTTAGCAATTAAACTGAGTGTATATTGCAGTGCAGTTTCATTTGCTTAATTCTCTGATGGCTTTGAGAACTTCACTAGAATAGAGAGAGAAAATCTATTGAAGATAGATGGCACAGCTGAAGATGTATTTTATTAATAGGGAATTGTATTTCTGAATGGGGAGGATAGGCCTTGAGTCCAAGGGTCCAAGAAGATTATTTTGATTACCAGCAATTTGGTGGTGTTTATCCTTACTGAAATCATAACCAGGTTGTTTTTCTTTTCTGACTCAGGATATGGCAGATAGTAAAATTTTAAGTTTGGCCTTAGTGACCCTTCCTACTGAGAAAGAAAACTGGATTGTAGCAGGAACCCAGTCTGGCTCTCTGTGGGCAGTTAACACAGAAGATGAAACAAGAAGGCATCGTCTGCAGAAGATGTCAGATTCCATCACTTGTTTATACTGTAATTCTCTTTCAAAGCAAAGGTATAAATGAATTTTAAATATTTTGGGTTACATTTTGAAAACCAGTACACTCAGGCAGCTCTGCTCAGACAACTGCTGATTTTGCCTGTATTTTCACTTAATTTTACACCTTGTATACCTGGAGACTGCATTCCTGAACACAAGTAGTTGTATTTGCTTTTAGTGTTTAGTTGTTTAGTGAAACTCTTGAAATACCAGAGGCTACTCATCTAATATTTTCTTACCTGATAAAGGCATTTCTAGAATTCATTCTTATATTTCATTTCAGCAAACAGAAGAATTTCTTCTTGGTAGGCACAGCTGATGGCAGACTGGCAGTTTTTGAAGACAGAGCAGTGAAGGTAGACTTGTTCTTTGCTGTCTGTTCTACAAAAGACTATCAGTAAAATGTAAAGCAGTTAACAATAGTAGCTTTATTTCATGCAGCTTATTTTTAATTGCTTCTCTAAAACTAAAAATAATTTTCTACTGCAGTCTTAGACAAACTGTACATGTTTTACAATATCTGTTTTAACAATAGGGTTAAGAGGGGAAATTATTTCTCGTTATAGGACTTTGAAAGGCTTGGAAAATTGAATAGAGAGTGACATTAATGGTTGTTATTAAGAATATTCTAATATCTTTAATCTCCTTTATTTATTGCTGTTACAGACCCTTTTTCTTTTTGTTCAGACTAAATTTTTGTAGAATAGATACCCTCAAAAATATATTGTTCAGATTTTCTGTAGGTCAAAGTTCTGTGCGCGGAACAGATAAATGCTGGGAGCTGTTCATATCATCTGGTTCCTGAGGGTTAGCTCCTGACCGTATGCAATTTAGAGCAGTTACAGAGTTTCAGTGCACTGCAGAACTAGAATATGGTCCATTGTGGGATGTCTTCAAGGTACGGATGTGACTTCCCATCCAGTTCTTGAACCGTGTCAGGGACTGTAGAAAGAATCAGTCCCAGCTCTGTCCTGTTTCCGCTCATACAGCCTGTTTTCAATGGGACATCTATAATGAGACTATGGTGCTTTTCAATCTATCTCCAACATTCTGTAAAGATAGCATAATGGTTCAGAAAATCTGGCTGTTTAAATTTACTTCAGCAGGCTGTGTGGCCTTGTTTTAACAGTTTCTGAGTGTCCATATACTCCTTGTTTCTGATGGAGAGTGTATTTTTTCTTGCAGTGTAAGGGTGCTACACCTTTGAAGATACTAACTATAGGAAATGTTAGCACACCACTGATGTGCTTGAATGAATCCTCATGCTTATCTGAAAAAAATATCATCTGGGGAGGCTGTGGAACGAAGATCATTGCCTTATCTAGTGATTTCTCTGTTCAAAAGCTCATTGAAACAAAGACAAGTCAACTGTAAGTTTTTTTATAAGTGATGTTACTTGGCTCTTTTGTTGTTTTATTGAAGATTTCTGGCACTATTTTGATGTAATGTCATGTTCTATAGCTTGTTCTTTGAATTCTCTTGTTTCTGTTCTTTTCCTTACATAATACAGATGGAATACAATGTGCATTAAAATAAAATCAGTGAATAGTGTTTAAAGTGTTTGTTGCTGCTTTTAAACAAGGGATATGCATTTTTACAATATAAAGGATTTATGAAGTCTGTATCTATTCAGAAAATGTATAAGTGCCACTGATCAGTTTTTCTCCTGCAATTGTATTTGTGCAGGCCCTGTCTACTTTATTTAGAATCATACACACATACTGAGCATAATATTTGTCCTCATGTTTTTCAGTATATGTGTGCATATCTTTGTCCTATATAGTTAAATCGTGCCTGATTGCTGACATCTCATTGTTTAGAAATTAGAGACTGAAGTTTTTGGAGTATTTGATACAATTCTCACATGGGCTTATCCTCCATTACGGTAACAATCTATGTCAAACTATAAGAAGATTATAGCAAACCCTTTCCATTGTATTCAAGTCCAGTTTGGTTCTAAGGCTGAGTATTCTGTAAGAGTTAGAGGGAAGCTAACTCCCCTCATAGTAGTCAATTAGGTATTTTCTGTGTATCTGACTGGAGTTCTCTCTCCTAGGTTCTGTCATAATGCTTACAGTGATGCAAACATTATTTCAATAGCAATAGACAAATCCATCTACCTGGCAAAGAAAAACAGCCATTTTGTGGAAATCTGGGATAAGAAGACAGAAAAACTTTCTGAACTAATTGACTGTGCACATTTTCTTAAGTAAGTGTTTCATTTCAGATTGGTGTACCAGCTACTAAGAAAAAAATAACTCTATCCCAGTAGAGACAGATGCATAGAAAGGTAATATGCCTTCTTTAGCATATTACCTTAACCTTCTGGAGGTAAAGAACTTGCCCAGTTCTTTGGATAAATGTGGAATTCCTTTCCTCTCTTTTGGCTGAGAATTAAGAATATTCAATGCAGAATCTTAATTCCTTAAGACCCTTATTATATTTCACAATTTTTCTGTGATATCAAGAAGATTCATATAACTCTGCTCAAGAAAGAAGAAAGTCTTTTGCTGTCCTTCAGGTACTAATGCTTTTGCATCCGGTTACTATCTGCATCCCCTGAATAAGCATATCTTCTCTCTCCAGTGCACAGATTCAGTAGGAGATCAGAGTTTAATTCACAGTGACAGTGATTTTCATTTGCATTTAAATTGTTCCTCTCTCTCAGTGTGCCACGTGTTTAATTTTTATGCTACAGTCAGGACCAGTTCTAGGTGTGCTCCTCCCACTTTGCAGTGATCCTCCTGCAGTCTGGGAGAGAGCAGAGAATACCTGCCTCCTATTTAAAGGTCTTTTGAAGGAGACCAGCTGGTTCTTGCTAGTTTTCATCCCAGTTTGTTTCAAGTCAATCAGCTGATTAGCATTGCCGAATCATTGCTTAAAAGGGTGGTATTGAGAGAGTCATTTTAGCAGTTGTGGAACAGCGTCCCACCAGATTTTAATACAAATTCTCTCCATGCTTGTAGGGACAAAATGGAAAAACTAAACACAGAATCAAAACATAAACTGACTTATTCTGGAAGAGTGAAGACAATTTGCTTGCAGAAAAATACTGCACTGTGGATAGGGACAGGAGGAGGACATATCTTGCTGCTTGATTTATCAACACGTCGTCCTGTGCAAGTTATAGACAACTTTTGTGATTCTGTTAGAGTCATGATAACAGCTCAGCTAGGTAAGTAAAACCATCAAATGATGTGTACTTTAAAATCAGTGCCAAGTTCAGGATTCTGTGTCCTGTTTGGCATGGTGTTCCAGAACAGATTAACATTTTCTGTGTTGTGTTCATTCATTCTATTCCACCGCTGTCATCTTCAGCCACTGTCAGGCACTCCAGTGTTGGCTGAGTACCAGCAGGCTTTCATACCTGTGCCCACATAAACAGCTCTCCCTGACTTGTCACTGATCAGCACATGAACACACCCCACCTTCACTGTGTCCTTGTTCCGTGCTTCAGAACAGCTCTCACTATCTTCTGTCTGATAGTCTTTGTCTTAATCTGTGTCTGCCTGTGTTCTTAACTTATATGCTTCTGGCTTTTATCTCTGTGAAGCTTGTTAGGTTTTAATAATTTTTCTTTAATTGCTTCTTATCTAGTTTTCTTCTCCCATCCTTATTCTGAAATGGTTCTTTTAGGTTTCGGTCACAGCAGATCACAGCAAAGCTGGGAAAGTGCTACACCCTTGGGCTCAGGGTGCAGACTTGTACATATTTGCTGTTCCTGTCACCGGGCCAGTTGTTTTGAGCTGCTGTAGGCAGAGGATAGTTGTGGGGTTTCAGTGGTAATTACAAACAGCCGGAGGAGCATGGTTGAGTATGGGTCATTCTTGGCTCTTGTAATTTCCTTCACCTGTACACTTTCCTGCATCTCTCACAAAAGTAATAAAGGTCACACCAACTCGAGAGTTCATTGTACTGCAGTGGTGGGTACACTCAAAATACACATATTACTTCAGAAAGTACTCTGTGGCACATGTGGATTCCCATTGCCTTCCACCGTGTTTTGAAAAAAGCTCTGGACTTCCCTTGCGAGTGTGATTTAATGTCCAAAACCACTCCAAAGCTTTTGCTGTGGACTCAGAAACATGTTGTGATCCTGCTACCAAACTTCACAGTTGCAGGCTGTGGATTTTTTTTTCATTACCATCATGAACTTAATTTGGGGGCTGTTTTTTCCTTTCTGGCACCATAAATATCCATAGACTACATTTAGCTCATAATGCTGATATGGGTATGAGACAAAAAACCATCTTCCTCTGACTTGCCTTTGCCTGAGACAGCAAGATTGTAGAGTCTGCTCAGTCCTCAGCTGTTAAAGAGAGCCGGCTTTAGAGCCCAGATATGCTAGCATGGCATTTTCAGTCCTTCTAGTCCTGATAGCTGCAGTACTATAAAGAGACATTTTATTTTTAGCATTTTGTAAAGAATAGTTACTATGAAAACAAAATTTCTGCCTCATTACTGTCACTGATAGGGAAAGTATGTGCTATAGAATAATACAGTGTGATTTAAAAAGCCTTGAGTCTCATAGTCGTTGTTTCTAGTCACCTCAACATTTTTAATCAAAATTTTATGTATAGAAAAGTTAATACTTCAGGAGAAAGAGTTCAGCTGCATTTGCACGAATCTCAAAAGTGTCAGGTAAGATTGATACATGCAGTTTGATGTGTACTTTTTTCTTTTGATCATCTTTTCCCAGCAATTATTTTATAGGGGTTGGGTTTTTTCCTAAATTCAAGGAGTTTGTTTCTGCTGTGATTTTCACAGAATCAGAGAAAATGACACTGAGGCTGCTGAGCAATGCTTAATAGTAACGCATTACTGAGACTGCTGAACAATTCTTAATAGTAAAACATTACTTTTGTATTAAATAGTTTAATTTCAGATTAAAATATAGAATGGCAATCAGATGTAAATATTTCAGGGAAAAGAGATTGCCAGACTTTGAGTTATCAGTTTGATCTTATATGAATGAGATATCAATATGATCATATATGAATGTGGAAATATAATGTCTTTTTCTTATTCCCTCACCTAACACATTGACGTATAATAGACATCAGACTTACCATAGAGAATGATTTATATAGTAAGAAAGGACCCTAATCTGAATAAGATACGTTATACTTCAGTTTCAATCACTTTTATAAGGAGTATGCATAGGACTGGTTGCAGAAAAAATTGAAGTTATGAAAAATCTGAGCATGGAAGATGTGTGTGGTTCCCAACAGCCCTCATCTACCGTAAGCAGAATTAAATCAATATCAAAGGAGAATATACTGCAGATCTCCGCAGGGCAGAAAAAAATCTCTCTCTACCTTGCAGAGGTCTTGGGGGACCCACTAGAAACATTTGCTGATGCAGAAGGAATGTATCATGGGGACTGCAGTGTAGTCACACAAAACTTCCAAGGCTGTGGCTTTCCAAGAAAGCCATTTCCAGTCTATTTATACCTCAGAAACCCTCCTCATCTTTTCCGCAGGGAAGTTTGTAAGACTTATGTATAAAGAGGTGTGGGATGCAGAAAGGGCCTATTCCTTCCCTGGGCTGATCCGTGCCCCAGGTACGTAGGCTGGGTCCTGTATTCCTCTACTAGCGTACAGCCAAGGGCTCACCTCCCTCCTTGTGCTGCCAGTAGGACACGGGGCTGCTGTGGCAGGAGAACTTGTAACAGCTTCTGTGTATCTTGCAAGACATTTATAAACAGGACTTATTGGGAATAAGCAAGAAGTTGATACTGAAACACTGGCATGTTCCATTTAGCCCTCTGTGATCCAGCCACTCCTGTCTTCCTAGTCTTTTTTGCGTTATTCAGTAGGCCCCTTCCTATGATCCATCCCTTATTTCTACTGCCTTGCTAACTCTCCTCTCCCACCTACATGCCATAATTAGTTTAGAACACTTTTCATTAGTTTGTATCATATTTGGTTGGTTTTCATTTTTCATCACCAAACTGATTACTGGCACTTTCTGTCTCTGCTGTGCACTGGGACTTTGTTTGCAGCCTCTCCCTCTGCTGTGACATCTGTTTCCTGTGACTCTACTACCTCTGCTTGTGGTATATAATAGGGTGCTTTGTTCTCAGGCTTGTTCAACAGGCTGGTCGGCTGATCCAGTGCTTATGCCTTTGAACCCTGATAAACCCCTACATTAAATGGAGACATGAACTATATTGTTTTCATGTCTGGGTTTTTCATGGTTAATGATTTTGAACAAGGGGTCCACTTGACTGAACTCTGCTTTCTGCCCTCTTAGTGGCATGATGTCATCTACTCTTTCTGTCCTTAAATTACGAAGTTCCCATTTAAATGAAAATTTGATGTTTTATTTCTTTGAAAAAGGGAGTCTCAAGAATGCGGTCCTGGTTTTGGGATATTGCTATAAACGTGACACTGAAGACAACAAATACCACAAAGGTACCTGAGCTGTGTTTTGTTAATTTTTATGATTCGTGGAATAGACACTATTATGCTTGACTACCCACTGAGAGTGGAGAGTTGATGATCATCATTTGATGTTACTGAAACATCATTATTAGTTTTTGTTGTCTTTGCATTTCTGAGCTCCATACAAACTAACAGTAACTTTCAAAAATGGATCAGAGGAAGCCACTAGTTGAAGTATGTAATACAATTTGCTGGAAAACTGTCCTTGGAGAGTAAATGTTACTGTCTAATCAGAGAATGTATCAAATGGATTTCCAGAGGGGTCTGTGCTAGGTCAGGAATCCTCAGTGTTTTCATGAATGATGCGGATGAAGACATAGTGAATGTGCTTTTCAGATTTGCAGACAATTCTCAGCTAAGGCAAAGCCACAAGCACACTGGAGGGCAGGATTAGAGTTCAAAATTACCTTGACAAATAGAACAAATGGTCTGAAAGGAAATAGGATACAATTCAGTGAGGACAAATGCAAGACCTTTTACTTTATTAGGAATGATCCATTGTACCAACATGGGGAAATGATCAGCTTAAACAGCAGTGCTGCACAAAACAGGGTTATAATTGGTCACAGGCTGAACATGAGTCAACCATGTCACGTTGCTGCAGGAGAGGCAAACACCAAAAAAAGAGGTGTCTGTAAGACATGAGCCAATTCTAGGTGCTGGTATGGCCTCTGCTCAAGGGATGTATCCCTTTGGAGCACTGGTGAATGATCCAGATTATTAGGAATAGTGCAGAGGAGAGAAATGCAACCTGCGAGGAAATGTTGCAGGAGGTTAAGTTTTTTAATATAAATTAATCTTAGAACATAATAATAGGTTTTAGACATGTAAATAAAGAGGAAGAGAATGAAGACTTCTACATACTCCCTGTGGGTAGGATAAGAACTAACCAGTTTCTATTACAACAAGGGAGATTTAGGTCAGACATCAGCAAAAGCTTCCTGACAATTGGGATAGCAAAGTGCTGGAAATGGAATTTAGAAAATCTCCATCTTTGGGTTTTTCTAGGAACAGTTACAGTTGATGTTATGATCAATGCCTTTCTTCACCTTGATTTTATCCCAGTGACTCCTAAAAACATGGGAATGACAGTATAAAGTTAAGGGTGGCAAGTGTAGATGAGCTGACTGTTTGGAGTAAAATATGAATCAGACTTACAGCAGTGGTTTTTATATTCTGATATTCCCTGATTATTACCATAAGAATGCCTATTGCCTTTTTAGCCTTTTTATTGTATTTAAGAGTGCCATTAATTATACAGAGAGGAAACAGAGACTCCCAGAAACCTTGGGGCCAACTCAGGAGTTGTGAGCACTAACTCGTGCAAGTATTCTCAATTAATTATCCTTATTCCACTAAAAGCGATGTGAATTCTCCATGAATAAAGAGCTGTTTGCATGAAGGGAAATTGAAGAAGTGACCTTTTCCCAGTATACTCACTACCTTATGAAATCAGTTTTCATTTTTAGTTTACAGTGAATGTGTTTTGACTCTTGTAAGCATTTAGGGTTTAGGGTATATCTGCTCAGGAAAATAGAGATGAAATTTTATGCAGGCACTTCATACTAGCATTAGCTGTAGTTCAGGTCAGCACCTTACGGCCTACAGGCACCAAAAATGGTTTTTCAAGTGCTTTTAAATGGTCTACTCTGAGTTTAGGAACTAGAATCCAAATCATTGTGCAAGTACAAACAGCTTGTAACTCATAAATGCATTACCTCACACATGAAGTGTCATACAACTTGTCTTCCAGGTCCTAAGCATCAAGCTTCATTGAGGCAATTTTCAAGTAATAAGCACATAAGCAAAATTAATTCTAATTATGCAGTAAGTTGTTTCTGTGACAGTTTTCCATTGTTTTTTTTTCCCAGAGTTACAGTCCTGCGTGTCAGTGTGGGACATTAACCTGCCCCATGAAGTGCACAACCTGAAAAAACATATAGAAATGAGACAGGAATTAGCAGAAAAGATGAAGAGCTTTTCTTTGGACTGAAAAATCACCCTGCAAGTGCCATTCTTTGTCTAGTCTTCCATCCTAATGCACCATGCAATATTTACAGCTTCTACTTGCTGGGGGTTCAATTGAAAACCAGGAAGAAAAATGTCAGAAAGAAAAAAGAAGGATAAGTTATTTGTAATATTTGAAAGGACAGAAATATATTGAGAATTTCTGAATCTAAAGTGTTAACCACGCATCTGTTGTTTACTTGTGAAGATCTGCTCTCAGCAACTATGGCTCAACTTCAGCATAACGTTGTTCATCCGGTTTTTGATCCCTGTTAAATTGGGAATAAGCCAGAAGACTATAAATGGCTATTACTTCATTATCTCTACCAAGCTGACATTGTAATAAGAAGCAAAATTTAAGCCTGTTTATTGCAGTTTGCGTGTATGAGTTTGCTCTGATGATTCATGCATTAGTAGTAAGTCAGAGCTTATGACCCTGATTATATGAAAGAAAACATTTTATTTTATGCAGTAGCAGTGTTTAAAAACTTATTGTGCTACAATAATAAAATAGCTCCAAATTCAGAACCTAAATAAATCAGAACCTAGTGGCAGGCGTCAGCAAGTTGGTGTCCTCTTGCAGTACTGCAGTCTGCCTTGCTCTCAGAGATGTAGTCACAGCATTACAAACGTTACCATTCACACAGATCTGTTGTACAGCTCACTTTGGAAAACCCAGAGAAAACACAGGGTGAAAGCACCGATCTAAACAAACACTGCTACAACCTGTACCACAAAGAAAGCAGCAGGCTGCTGTGGCCAGACTGCTGCTTAGCTTATCTCAATCTGAAAAACAAAGGCAACTTTCACTTTGATATTTCTCATGTGCAAAGTTTCCAGTTATTCTTGTATTAATGTGTATAGCTCTTTGGGGGATAAGCAGGGGAACCTTGAGGAGTGTAACAATTGGCTACCTCTTGCATATAATGACCAGAATTTGTTGCCACATGTCTTCATTCAAGAGATGCCTTTTGCTGCTCTTGGCTATAAGTCCAAGCTGCTTTTTACAGCCTGCACTGACCTTTTCTAAGTAAGCGCCTTATTTCTGTCCATCAGAAGACAGATGTCATTTTTTTTGGATGCCAAAAGAATCAATAGGGTGCTCCTGAACTCTGAAGGAGTGGAGTATCCGGAGCCATTCCTGAGTCTACGGAGCTGAACAAGGTTGAACAACCAAAAAGTTCTCAGTTCCAGTTTTACAGTTTTGAAGACATTATGTACGAGGACAACAGCATTTGTTGTGTCCAACTCCATCGTTGTTCTATTCCCTGCCATGTGTTAAGCGTGTACTCAGGATTCCTTTCAGATATGCACCCCAGGTTTTATGTATTCGTGTAATCTGCATACTGAGAATAATTTGCTATTTATATGGGATTTTATAACTAAGAAAATATATATTATCATGAATACTTTTTTAAAAAATAGAACATATGCATTGTGATTATGTTTATTTATAAGTAATTTTGAAATGTAAGCCTTAAACCTTTTTATTAAACCTGTGCTTTGTTAATAACATAGTCTACTGTCTTGACTGCTGAATTTTCAAGGAGCACTCAATCCACTGCATCAAATCCCAGTTCTTGTTCTCTGTCTCACAGTGCACATCTTGAGCCCCTTTTCATTCCCCAGTTTGTCTTCTACTCGGTGTTCCCTGCAGCCTTTCCCAGAGATAGGAGATGACCTGTAAGCAGTACTGTCCTTGCAGTCATTGGTCACCTCTTCCGAGATTCTCTGGAAAGGAATGATCCATAAACTGGGTTGGGCCCACGTGTTGGGTGTTACAGGGATGGCAAAGAACAAGAGATAACAGCAACCAAAGGTTAGACAGGAGGTCATTACGAGCTGACTAAATTGAATTATCAGTAGTAAGAGGGTAAAATTCTGTAACAGTGGTAACCTGCTGTGGCTATTTAGCAATACAGCATATGAAGTTCATACACAGCACAGTGATCCACTGGCATCCTCCTGAAACACTTTTTAGCAGTGGAAGAAGAGAGCTGGGGAAGATCTGGCATTGGTGCTTCTTGTCACTCTACCATTTGGCACAGTCTAGAAGTGCATCTCTGGCCTATGCCGCACAGCTCCAAGCATTTGTTGGAGAGAACAGTGACAGGGCAGCAGAAGCCCTCAGCATCCGTCTCTTTCCTGAGTGTGGGAAGGGTCTGCAGAACTGTTTGGCCAGGAGCCAAAATTAGAAGCCTCCCCTTCCCAGCTGGGACACACCACCAAGGGGAAGAACAGCATTTCTTGTGACAACCATTTAAACCTGTGCTGTAAGAAGACCTGTTCCCAGAGATGTCCTGACTGAGAAACTATAATGAAAGAAAAAAAGATCCATGACTTTGTGTTCCCCCTGTTTTAGTGGGGCGGTTTGGAAACCAGTAGCGTGAAAAGTACAAGCTCTATCAGATACAATGCTTCCTGTATGCTTAGGAAAGCATCCAGCACCTCAAAACAGAAATATAACCCTTACCTCAAACAACAGCCTGTTTGCTCAAGGGAAACAAGCAGCCAGGTTTGGCTGTGATTTAACACCTGAGCTGGGATACGGCATTAACACCATGTTCCTCAAAGCAGTGCAGCTAAAGGATACTGGGGTTTGGACAAGGAGACAAACTGTGCAGAGTGAGCCGAGTGCTATTTCCCCTCCTGTGTCAATGCCTTTAATTAGAGTCATTCTTTTTATTAGTTGCTGGCCATGACAGAACCACCTGTACAGTAATTTAAACTTACTTCTTTTTAACCTTGTTTCCTGGTTAAATGCAGCCTGATTTCAGGTACTTTCTGTATTATATCCTGGCATTCCTCTTGTTCTGAAACCTCATATTATCTCTTGCATCCCTTATTATTATCCTATTGCTTCTTCATGCACCACTTCAGGAGGGAGGAGAGAGAATGAGGCCTCTTGGGAGTGAGTTGATCCCCAAACGTGAACATTTGTCATTACTGCCACTTAATAACCCATTTACCTGGAGTGAGCAAGACACATAATCCATTTTATGAGGAACTCTTCGGATACCAGAGACATGAGAAAGTAGTGAAGGAAAAAAAATGAAGACAATGAAATTCATATTTTTCTATCAGTTTCTCCAGTAGAAATGAACAATTCCTCTTCTCACTTATTTTCTGGCATTTAAGTCATTAATTTAAATAGCTCCCAGATTTTCTGATCAGAACAAGCAGTTGTTCTGTTTTTTCTGTCTCAATTAGTGCTTTACCCATCTTATGAACTCAACCAGGACTCTACTGACCTGCACATTCTGTTACATGAAACCTTATCCATGGCCTTTGAACCAGTATAAATAAACCCCACATTTCTTGGTGGCCAGTGCATCATCTTGTTAACTTTCCCAATTCTAATTTTTGTCTCTCTTTAACAGTATTATGAGCTTATAAGTACAGGGTGGCACAATCACAAGAGCTGAGAATGACACTTACTGCATATCTGTATTTTCAAATGATTTTGCAAGGGGATAAAACCACAACCCACAAGATGTGTTATTGTATTAGCAAAGGGAAACCTCATTTAGCAGAAACTTAAAAGCAGGTGAAATATGCAGCGTACAGCTCCAAGAAGGAATTTGCTGTATTTATGAGCTGTGCAGGTGCTGCATGAAGCCAGCAGTGCCTGTAGCTGCAGACACTTCAGTAAGACTCCTGAATACTTACACTGGCTCCTGTTCAGTTCAGTAATGGAATTACAGGAAGGACCAAATGGTGAAACAACTCTTTTCCCTGCAATGACCTTATGATGACTGGTACCTACCATTTAGATGGTTTATTTGGGCTGAGCAGTAAACTGGAATTACTTTAGAAAGTTATTAAAAATGACAGTAGATCTGTAAAAAAACCTGGTAATTTTAAAACTACCCCAGTACAATTCTGGTGAAAACAAAATGCAAGTAAACACAAGCCAAGGCCTTTCCCCCTCCCCTTTTCTTCTGCTTTGCTTTTCTTGCTGCCTAAGGAGGCGGCAGGTGAGCGCTGTCAGGTTCCTTAAGCACTGGGTTCCATCCCTACAAAGCCTGGCACTAATTACTGAGCAGATACTCAAAAATCAATGTGATGTCTCCTGCCTATCTGATTATTTACTTTACTTCCACCGCAGCCCAACAGCGTCAGTGACCTGAAAAGCTGACATGGAAAGAAATTCAAATCATCTCTGGCGATTCCAGTGCGTTGCCTTTTCTGCACCGTGTTTGTTCTTGGGCTTCTCCCGCGCCACCTTTTAGCCCTGCCTCCAGACAGGGCACTTGTGCCTGGAGAGGGGAGGGCTCTTGGCTGTGGTGGCCTTCGGTCCTGCTCCTGTCCAGCCGAGAAGCACAGGAACCATTCTGCAGTACAGGGAGAAGAGAGGAAGAGAGGAAGAGGGAAGAGGAAAAAGAAAACAGAGCAGCAGGCAGGGTGACAGTGCTCAGCGCAGCACTGCTGGGCCAGGGTCCCCCCCGAGCACTGCCATCCACCCTCAGGAGCCCCACACCTGCAGGGCTGACCCCAGCAGGGAGGACAGGGCAGAAAAACCTGACCATGCAGCACCCAGACGGGGCCATAGCTCCTCCTTCCTTCCCTGACAGACCCGCCGCAGGGGCTGCACCCGCGCTGCCCTCACGGCGCCATCAGGGTGGTGGTGGTGGGCAGCTCGGGCTGCTCCTGCCCGGCATCACCCCAGCGAGGGCCCCAGCCTCACCATCACAGCTCCCATGAAGGAGCAGCCCGAGGCCAGGCTCACTCCGTGCAGCGTCTCTGCACAGGCCTGGTTACTGAGGCTGCAAAAGGGGAAAAGCATTTCACAGCCGCTCCCCTTCCAAGTCCTTTCCCAAGGGAAGGATGACCCAGAACGAGTCACAGAGGGAAAGGAGAGGCCTCGGTTTCCCTGCAGGCCCTGGGTCAGCCGGGCGCGGTGACAGGGGCGCAGTGACTCAGCTCCCTGGGCCACACACCTCCAGCATCTCCACAGCCTCCTCCCCTGCTCCGGCAGAGCCTGACCCACACAGGACCATTGTGTGTGGGGACACGGCCTGGCAGGACAAGCCTTTACATGGCAGAAAGCAATTCGTGCAGCGGCAATGGCAAACCTGGCTCTTTGCGCTGCAGATACATTAACTTTAGTTCATCAGTGCTCAGTTCTACTTGTTCTTGCCTTGACATCTCTGCAGTTGCCTTGAAAACATCTGTCCTCTGTGGAGTGACAAGAAACTTCCACCCCCACCATCACCCACCAGGCTCCTTGGGCTCTGACATTTGGACTTTAAATCAACTGAGCCAAGGCTGAGGCTCAGAAGCGTTCACTTCACATCATCAGAGGTCACAATAAATACAGTTAACAGACAAAGCTGCAGAACCATTGGTAGAGCTCTGTGCCCTTGAAGAGCAGCAGCAGCAGCGTTTGCAGCTCGTGAAGCAGAGGGTGGGTTGGTGTGTGGTGAAGCTGCAGCAGACATGCAGCAGTTCCCTCCCCGGCTGCTGTTGCTGACCTCCGGCTGTGCACAAACCCACAGTGGTCCAAAAAGAGGATGGGGAGGGGAAATACCTGCTTAGTTCTTCTCAGCAGAAAGGCTGTGCTGAAAGACCATCCTGCAGCAGGTCTGCACACACCAGCTGGAAAACCATCACTGAACCTGCTGGGTTTGGGGAGACCTCACACAAACCTGTGGGTGAGCCAGTCCTGCACACCAGCAGCTTTCCTATGAATGCCCACGTAAAACCACTTTAATTTTTGCCATTTTGAAGCCCTCTGCTCAAACTCGGGTCTCTGCTCAGCTACATCCACAGGTGGGCAAAGTAAACAGTCAGCCTGATGCCACCGGGTTCAGCTAAGGAGATGCTGACCCCAGGGTGCTCCATCTGCACCCGTGGCTCATTATCCAGGTCCAAGGGAGGCCACCTTGGCTATTGGGACAAGCCACCGGAGCTCCTCTCTGTAGGGGAACCATCCAAGAGCAACGGGGCTGACCCCTTCTACCACTCTGGGTGCTGCTGATGGAGGACCAAAAGCCTGTCTGATGCCCCTACAGTGGTGCCAGCTGCATTAAGGAAGATGCTTCCTCTCTCCACACACCTGTACAGACTGCACTGGGGACAACTCTCACATTGGTCTAACACTGTCAGGAACAGGCAAAACTCAAAGGATGCTGGTGAATCAAGTACAGGTTTAATGAGTTTCCCATTACTCTGAAAAAGTTCAGAATTTGAAAAGTGAATTTCTCAACTTGAGGAGTTTCTGAAGCAAAGCCCCCACTGGAGCCCATGCTCCCAGCTGAGGCAGAGAAACAGCAGCCCCTAAGGGTGGGGAGCCAGAGGCCCGTGCACTGTGCCCAGTTTAAATGCCATGGTTGTTCATTCTGTTAATAACTAACCACCAGGCAGGTAATTAAGCTTCCATAAACAGTCATTTTCAAGCATTACTCATGCATCAGAACTGACCTCCTCCCCCTTTTCTTCTTCTTTTAAATAATAGTATGCACTGAGCACACTGCAACTGGAAAATCTCATGACCAAACACACTCCCACCTTGTAATTACAGGGAAGTTTGTGAGGAAAACTCCCCCAAAAACATACTATTCCCTGTTTTTACAGCGATTACAGCTAAAAACAGTCCCCAGGAAGGGACACAAACACCTCAGCTCTGCAGGAGCTCACAAGTAGCTGATGCCAAGCACCAGTCCTGCCGGAACAGTCTGAAATCCCCATGGCTGGAGCTGGGGGTTCAACGTTCAATGTCTGCAGGTGCAGATGCACACAGGACCAGCTCCCGCAGGGCCCCAGCACAGGGTGCCCAGGCCTGATGGCTCCAAGAGACACATCACTCACACCACAAGGAGCATGCGGCAGAGGTTTTGGGGAGGCTCCTGCTGAGAGGATGCTGGTGTCCCCAGAGAGGAGCAGGGATGGTCAGAAAGACTCCAGATTGCCTAAATACAGGCCTGGAGACGAGGGCACAGAGGCAAGGAGCTCCTGTTCTGCTCCACCTCACCTAGCCGTTTTTCTCCAGTCAAAGGCTTTATCCTGAATAAACTTTGCTCTCTGGTTTAAAAGCCTTCTGGGCTTTGACTGTGTCCGCTTTGACCAGCACCAGTCTCCTTCCACGCAGGCATCCCTCCAACACATTCGGAGAACAAAGCACAAAACTGCTGTTGCTATTCAGTTGCCCTATCACTGCTGAAAGATGGAAACACCAGTGTCTTAGTATCAGCAGCAACTAGAAATGCTTTGGAAAGGACACTTAAGCCATGGAAGGAGGGAAAGATGAAGCATTTCATATCATTTTGACTAAACCAGCTGAAACACATGCCAGCACTCTAGTGAGGCGTGCAAGTGCAGGTGCCGGACAGACCTGCAACACTAAACCTTTGCCAGGATACTGAAAGCAGCAGGCAGAGACCCTCAGGCAGGGTCCTTTAAGGCTTCTTGAAGCATTAACTACTATACATTACTATACACGCAGGCAAAGATATTTTCTCGACACCAGAGATCACCACCAAGGCCAAATATTAAACATGATTTGCGTTAATTACATGTTGTTAGAAAAAAGTGTCTTTACAAGAAGCAACTTTGCTACTAAGCACCAATCCGAGTAAGCAATCCACGCAGTATCCCCACACACCTCTGCTTTCTCGGGTGCCTTTTAAAAGCAGAGAGAGATCTTTGCAAGTATCCCCAAACCAGCTGTTCTCATTTCCCATCTTCCCAGAAAAAACAAGCTGCAGCACTCGGTTACCTCTGAAGAAACAGTGAGCAGGGAGTTCTAGTATCACCAATGCCACCCAAGAGGTAACCAAGCTGACACATCCCTCCTATTTCCATGTGACCACGTCAGTAACAGGTTATACAGCACATCCATAGTACTGTGTCTTCTCACAAAGAACGAGATAGCAAAAAGGACAAGGCAACAGCTGCCTCCCTGACCTTGCTTCATTGGTGCAGTTAATCACAGCTACATTTGTACCAAATATATATCTGCCTCTGACCGTTCCTAAGCAACTGTGCTGACTGCTTGGGGCTCACTTGTCAAATGTGTCCCTGAAAAGCTCAAGAGGATCTGGGGCAGGGCCAAGTGGAGGAGAGAGAGCCCCTGCCCAGCTCCATGCAGGATGGACTCCGCCAGCCCATCTCCCTGTCCCACCACAGAGCACCCCACGCATGCAAACAGGCACCCAGGGCAGAGCTAGGCCAGGCCCTGCACCCACAGTGCAGGAGCGCTTCTGAGATGGAAAGAGATGAATTACCTCTCCAGTAACTCCTCTGTTTCTAGGATGAGGATTTCAGGGCAGTGGAGAGCAGCTTGGGTTTGCTTTTTAAAGGAACATTGGTTATCCCAACCCCTTTCCCTCTGCAGACACAGGCATTTCTTCCTCACCGTTTCTGCTAGAAAAGTCAGGAGGGAAAGAATGAAAAGAGCTTGAAGTAGGGAAATTTCGACTCATGCACCCACTTCACTCTCTTCTCATCTGTCCCACAACAGGCAAGAGAGGTGGCAAAAAAGATGGAGCAACAGGCAGCATGAAGACAGTAGTCACAGCGTACAGGAGGACCCATCACAGTCTGACTTCCAGAGGCCCCATCATGCTGTTAACATACCCCCAGGACCGCACACCTCACCTGACTCAGGAGCACAGCACACTGCTTGTCTAGAAGACAGCATTATTATAAATTACATCCCTTGGCAGCTCATGTTCAGTTCCCCTCACCCAAAATTCTCTCTCACAGCTGTGGGGTTTGACCACATCTTCAAAAAAAAACCTAACTAGCAGATTTTACTCTGCTAGTTTGCTTTTTGCTGCCTCCTCCTAAGAACAAACACCTGCCCTGCACAGCCTCCCATGCCCATGTGAACACGCCGTCCCATATTCTGCTCTACCATAAATCACAGTCACAGAATGGTTTGAGTTGGAAGGGACCTTCCAAAGATCACCCAGTTCCGACTAAAGCTCATCCAGTTCCACCCCCCTGCGACAGGCAGGGACACCTTCCACTAGAAGAGGTTGCTCAAAGTCCAACCTGGCCTTGAACACTGCCAGGGATGGGGCAGCAAGCAAGCAAGCACCCTTACTGAACTCCTGCAGGTGCCAGGGCTGGCTATGTCCTCGCCTTTTTCTTTCTCTGATTATGTCACAAACCCAGGCGCACAGCACCGAGCGTGCCATCTTAACTCAAAACATTTCACAGCAGCTTCTTGTCAACACTGTGATTCTGGCTCACGGTGACAGGGCCAAAGGTGGCCTGTGCTGTTAAAGACCCAGCTCCGTGCTTCCTCTTGACCCTAGAAGCAGACACACCTGATCCCACCCCTTCCCACCTCTTGGGCTGGCGCTGGGTTTCTGGGTTATGAGACACTTGAGCTGTAGCTCAAGGGACGTGGGGACACCCACATCCAGGCACAGCACTCCAGGTCCTGGAGGCAGCCAAGGTGTCCCTGCTCCTGCTAACACAACCTCAGCCCCAAGAGCATGGCAGAGCGGAGCAGAACCCAAACCACCCAGCTGGAAGCTGGGAAGACTTTCTGCCCAGAAAGACAGCTGAGGGGGATGGGAAACCAGGGTAGTTGCACACAGTGTGCTATGATTGTATACGGGGTCAAAAATTCTTCCCCTGCATCCTCTCTACTCAACATTGTGTAAGAGCCAAAGATAAAAATACATAATTTTGACCATGTTTCCTGACCCAAAAAATGGTATTTTTTCATCTATGCCTCCATCAGAAGACACATGTCAACATCAGGGTTTCCATTTCCCTTAGGACATCCATTCCTTTCATTTTTCCATACTACATTCACTTCTACACAATGTAAATAAACACGTCCAAAAAAAGTCACTGCTATAAACTACTATTTTCTTTGGAGCATGCTTGTTAAGGTAATGACAATGTGTGGAACAAGCAGAAGTGGTTCTAGTGTAAGAACCAACCCCTCTGTGGAGAGAAAACATCACAGCAACACAGGTTCAACTGATCCTGTATTCATCCTGCAATGCAGCATCTCTCATCTGGAAGCTGATCCCAAATATTCTTCCCTTAGAAACCACACTAGCTTTGTTCCTGACAGACCACCACGAAGACACCACACAAGGATTTAAGACACATCAAGCCACTTGGCTCTTTTATGTGAGAATAGAAAATAACATTTCAGTTCTGGTACAGAAAGTCAACTGAGATCAGGATCTCCCACCAGTACAGTCTGTTCTAGGCAAGTAAGAAACAGGTGTCAGAACAAAGCCCAAAGCAGAACCAGTCCGAGCAGAAGTAAGGAAGAAACCTCAGAGGGAAATGCCAAAGAGAAATGGGAACAGAAAATGTACAGCTTTTGATTTTCTTGCTCGCCAAGGGCAAGAGTTTCTGAAGCTGCTGCAGTTCTAATCAGTGTTAAACGAAAGCACAGAAGAGAAAACCCCAAACCTGGCTGCCAAACGCAAGGACCCCGCTTCCTGGAACTTCTGTCTTTCTCAACAATAAAGATCTTTCCTCATTTCCCACATTTTATTTACTACTTCACATGATTTCTCAGTTTAGGAAGCCCTTTGCTTTGCATAGCAAATCAGTGACATTATTTACACTGTGCTCATCACCAAGATCCAAGTGTCCTGCCGAGTACATCAACAGAACTCAGCAAAATCTGACACCACGGAGATTTTTATTTTTCCATACTCAGTCCTCTCAATTGTAATATTCATTCCATGGTGAGTAAGGCCAGGGTCAGCATCATCTCCTAATATATTATTAGATCAGTTTTGCTGAGAAGGAATCACATTATGATGTTTTTACCCTGCTGGAGTAGCTGTGACCACAGGTGCAGGCCAGCAGTTCAGCAGCAAGACGATATTTAGTTTCTCGAAGCACCATCTGCATTAATAACATTCATTCTCTGTAGCGTATTTACAATATAAAACTGATATTGCTCTCATTTATTTTACAAAAACCTTCATAAACAGTAAGTATTAATTCTGCAGATCCCTTCTCTGCAGCAAAATGATTCAGGTTCCCTGAAGCCATGGACTAACTCCACCGCTCCCTGCCTGGGCACTGCCACAAATTACACGTTTCTGCAGTGTTCAGCTAAACCAAAGCAAGGCAGTTTCTTGCTCTTCTTTCTCCCCATTTCCAGGATTTACATACCATAACTTACATACTAGCAGCAGGAGTAAAACCAAGGTTCCATCAAAGCAATTTCTTTACCAAGAAAAAGGTGTACAAAGGTTTCCTGATGAGTCTTGCCTTTTATCAAAACTAATGTCAAATGCCTTATTTAAAAGGCTTCTTATTCCACGTCAGAAAAAGTGCACACTGGAACCCATCCTCAGAGTCCTCGGGCACTTCCATATCAACAGCAGATGTGATACTCTCACTGCTGGCAAAGCAGCTGTGTGAAAACACAGAGGAACTCCTCTGCTCCACACATTGTTTCTTCCACTAAGGAATGGTAGGACTACAGAAAGGCAGCGGCTACGATGAACATCACAAGTTGGGCTCCACCTTACTCCCCAAGTTCTCTCATCTCCAGGATTTTCCAGGATCACTCCCCACCAGTAACAACTTCTTAGCCCCCAGCCCTATCAATACAAAAGAACAAGGAAACCCAATCCCTAGCCTGCACACCCAGGAGAAACCCCAGCTCTTCTCCTGTCCCTCTTTGCCTGCTGCCTGTCCCTTCCACGCATCCCGCTTGCACTCTTTTCTCCTTGGAGTCTGCCAGCCTTCCCAGGCACAGAACCAAGATCACTCAGGCTTCAGTGTCAATGGCAATCATTGCAAAGATGTTCAGCTCAACAACGAGTACTGTTTTGGCAGCAATGCTCCTTTAATCTCCAGAAGATGGTCCACCTCACTCGTCTCACAACCTCCTATGACTCCACGTGCACTTAGAAAGAAAAAAAAATTACATAAATTGTTTTGTTGGTTTTTTTTTGTTCAGATGTTCTTTTTTTCTGTAAAGGCTTCACTGTTTGCTGCCCGTCAGCACTGTCACAGCATATTGCACAAAGTTTCCTTTATTATAAAAAATTGTCTTCTGTATCAGGCAGGAAGAAAGAAAGTTTCCTCAGGAGGCTAATGCGTACTATTGTCTGTAATTAGAGGTAAATGGTTGCTTGTGTGGCCATCAGGAAGTGGGACCTATTCAAACAAAACCAAAGTGTTATCAATGGCTTGTCCAGAAACAGTATCTCCCCTCCCTCCCCCAAAACACACATTTCTTAATTCTTGGGCATTTCTTGTATGCCTTTTGCCTGATCTCTCAAACAAAAGCTACACAAATCTGCTTGCTTTCACTCCTCTCCCCCACTCACATAACCTTGCCAGCTGGCAAACTTCAAATCGGAGAGGAAGGCAGAAATCTTAAAGCCTATCTACAAGCTTAAATGGGGAAAACAGTAAAATTAAAGCAAGCGGTTGCTAGAGGAGCAATCCCAGAGGAGGGAAAGGTGAAGACTGCTCAGCTGTTTCACACTGCTTGGCAGTAGCCTGCAGGCTAATCAGTAGCAACACTGATTCCCTGCAGCACACGGTGCCTCTCGTGTGGTCAGCTGGCCAAGCAGAAGAAGAATACATGAGAGAGCCTGATGAGGCCTGGGAAAACATAGTATTTTTGTAGCAATACGAAAATAAAAAGGTAATGAGGATGATACAGGGAATGTAGCAGACAAACTTCTAAGAGACTCAGTTTCATTAAGTCTGCTTCTTAGAAAACCCTTGTTTCCTTACATGTCAGGTTTTCCAACTGTTTTTAGAAGCTGTTCAGTCTGTGCTCATATGCATGTCAAAGGGAGGGTTTGTTGCAAGCATCTTAAATTCTGCTAGGCCTGAGTCCCAAAGCTGTCCTTAATCATCTGTCCTCAGGTAGCTGCACCATTTATTTAATACTTAGAGAAAGGTTTTCTTACCGATGTGGATTTGTAAGAGCCCAGTCTGAAACGGCAAAAAATAACTTCTACTACAAATCTTCCAAAACCATGTAAAATTCCTGCAATGCCAAACAAGATATGCATTGTCACAAGGAGTAAAATTGCAGTACTTACAGGAAGTATTACAAGAAAACTCTCCATGGTACTTAAATAGGAAACAGTGCAATAAACATGTATGTAAAGCTCTGAGAAATTAACATCAAGAAAAGATAAGATCAAGGGCAGGGGGAATTCTAACATCCTGAAATGCATCAATGAAAGCAAAACCAAAGCTATCCAAGCACATCTAATCCCCTCTCCCCAAACTTCATGGGTGAAAATACCTTCTGTGGGACAGAAATACCTACTCTGAAAGGCAGCTTACTTCAAGGTCTCTTCACTATGCTTTCTTGAAATGAAAGCCAAGGGAAGAACTAACTTGTAATCAAGATATCCTATTATATCTTGACTAGGTACGCCTTTTCAACTTAGTTTATTTTCTTTGAAGGAGCAAATCCTGCAGTACATTGACAAGCTAGACAAGGAAAATCCTCCCAGTTACTTTAGACAAAAATTTCATCTCAACTTCTGGCACTGATTTAGTATTGGATTCCAACTATAGGAAATATGCAGAATATCATAAGTCAGTAAGTGTGTGTGTATATGTGTATAGATACCCACACACTTGCTCTTCCGGAGGTAAATAAATTATGCTATAGTTATCAAAAGGGAAACAAGCCCTCAGAACAGCAGAAAGAGCATATTGGGACATCAAAAGAATAGCTTTCCTTGCACATCTCAGTGCACACAATGGGCACTTCATCTTCAACCTGCTACAGGTTCAGGAGTCCTCCAAAATTTACCCATAACACAATCACCATAACCAAAAAAAAAACATTCTGATAGAACTTAAGAAGGAAAGCACTGATAGTTACCTGTAGTTGAAAAAATTCCCCCAATAATGCCACAGAGCCTCACTAAGAACTGCCAAAAAGGCATGTGTTCTTCTGTCACCGTCACCATCAGTGAACTGATGTCGTATTTCATGAATATTCCTGACACCCCGTGGCTGCCAGCTGCGTGGTTAATTACTCTTTCCTGAAAGAAGAGAAACACAAGTTAGTCACTTCTTATTAGTCCCAAGGAAAACAATCCTAATAGATGTGATGACATAAAACCACTTAATCAGAGTTAACAATCAACAGAAGGTCAGGGAACATGGAGGTAACTTTGGCCAGTATCTTCTAAGAGTCAAACATCGCTAAATAACACTCTCCTGATTACTGGTCTTCTGTGCTGCATAGTGATGTTCACTATCGTGCTCTGGTACTATCTGGTACAAAACCCCTCACAACTGCACCAGTCACGAAGCTAGAAACTTACTTGCAAGATATGTCTGTTTCTGGCTGCACCCTTTCCTTTAACTGGTAAAATGTAAGAAAAGGTAACTTAGACACCAGTCAGGTCATTTCAAACAGTCACACAGCAAGAAATCCACCTCAATATGAATAGTAACTCACCCTGACTACTCTAAACAGATGAGATGTCCCAGTCCTAATCCAAGAACTTCTGCATTTTCTTCTCATTTGCCCAGATTCTTAAACCAAAAGACACCAAAGAGGAGGACGAGAAGAATGTGGCTACTATAAAATTTCTACTTTAAAAAAAGGTTTCATAAGAAAAAACCTCAACACAATCTTAAGTTTCTTTCAAAAGTTTGCTATAATTTTGTTCTTAGTAAAAGGTGATGATAAATGCACTGCCAGGTAAGGCTGGCTGAAAATGTACAAGGGCAGCAGAAAAGAACACAACTGACTGAAGACAAACTCAGCTATGTCTAGGCTAATAAGAGCCGAGAAGACAGACAAATAAGACTGAGCAGAAAAGCAATGTATCACAGCTCCATTTCATCTGTAAATTTAACAGTCTGTGCTCAAAACCCATGCAGAATAAAGTACAAAATAAAAAGCAGAATTGCACTTTGAAAAGTACAGACTAGGCAACTTCTTCAGTCAGCTAATGTTGACATAAACCATAACGCTTCTTTTGCTACCTAAGTAAAAGGGGTGCCAAAACAATGTATCAGTCATAGAAACTCTGCAATGCTTTCTCTACCTCAAGAGCATGACAAGTCAGCATTAGAAGAAGGATGATCAGGCATACTAAGAAGGAAGAGAAGACTGAGTGTAGTTAAACGGAACCTTGTCCCTGGCAAAGGACAAAAAGGTTTTTGTTTATTCTTCCTCTGCTGTTTCTCTAAGTCTTACTGGTCTTTCGAGGTCAAATGGTGAAAAAAGAATAAGAAATTAAATAGAATGCCCAAAACTCCACCCTCAAAAGATATATAATTCTTCCACAGATGATTTTGGTCTGCTTCTAACTTCTGCAGATTTAAGCTTTGATTGCCAAAACCTGCTGAAAATAACTAATCCTGCATCAGGTATCTCAATGAAGCCCTGCTAGAATTAAGTATTTTTTAACATAAACAAACACAGTATCTCAAACAGCAACAGCAGTGGAAATTACTCCGCCCACACCTTTCAAACTCTACTTCCCACTCTGTTCACTGCTGGCAATTCAGCCCCACTGTATTCATATTTTAGCCATGGCTACCTGACCACCTTTTGCCACATCTGCTTATGTGCCTGCTCTTACAAAATAAATGCACTAAGTTGTTCAGTGAATAACTGTTATCAGTAGCCTTTTCCAGCTCATCTGCTAGGGGTAGTTGGCTTCCAAAGAAACAAGTTTTACAGGCAACAGGTTTACCTCCTGAGACAGCAAAAGCAAGTATGTAATACTACTTTACCTCCACTATTCACAAGGTTTTCTCCTAAGCTACCTGTATGTTGCTGCCTTCATAAAAAATACACCCCCACAAAAAATATGACAGAGCTAACTAAGACTGAAGTTAATTGACAGAAACCATATTTACAGAAGGAGAGGAAAACTGAATACAAGATGAAAAAATGCAGTAAGGATTTAGATAAGCAGCAGACTGACATCCAGAAGATTAAGGAATGCTTTAGTTGTTCCAGAGATTGTACAGAGAAAACATAAGGCAGACTGTTATACTAGCAGGAGGTGGGAGTATACTGCGTTATGGAATTCCTCTTCATTCCTCTTTACTCCAGCTTTCATGAGTTTTAGAGTAAACCTTTCCCTCCAGCAGTCCGCACGTCCCAAGTTGAACACCAAGATACCACCTCCTTCTTACTTGCCCTAGCCATGTATTTTTCAGAAGCACAGCACTGAATTGTGAGAAAATAAAGGCTTCTCCCTTGGAGAACACCACAAACTGTATCACAGTGAACTGCCATCCTAATCTCTGACTTTCCTTCCAACCCAAGGCTTGCTTCTTACCTCTCACTTCATTGTTTTTAACTATATTTTTTGCAAAGATTTTTTATTTCTTTGGCTTTCGAATAAAAGATCAAAACAGAGTTTGGTTTCTGGAAATAAGACATGTAAGGTAAAATCTTTTTCTTATTTACAGCAGCCTTTAAAATTAATAAATTATGATTTGCCCATGCACCAGGCTGCAATAGGTACTTTCTTTACGGATTAAGAATAAAAAGCCTCTCCAAGACCAGAAGCAGAAGCTCTCTAATCTGGAGAATAATTGAAGCTGGTGGTTCAACAAAGGTTAAACAAGACAGCCGAGACAGAGATGCTTTCTGTGTGATTAGTTTTTCATACAAACTACCTTTGTTTCTATTTCTAACACCACAAACAAGGTCATGACATTCAAGTGAGCTTCATTTTTCAGTTTGCTTCCCACACGTATAAAAAGCTAAAGGTGGATTAAATGTTCATAAAGCTACACACAAGGTTACAGAGCTAAACCTAACAGAATGTCCCCAACATCCAGTGAAGTGGAAATGACTGGGTATCTATCATTAATTCTAGTATCAGATTCCAAAGAGTCTCTTCACACTAAAAGGAAAAACCACAGCACAACTAAGTCTCCATTTTCACTTCTGAGCTTTTGTTGAGAACAATCACTGTTAGATTTTTCCCTGTATTGTTTTCTCTTCTACTTACCCTTTCTGTCACTGAAAATTGATGCGTTTCTGCTGAAATTTTATGCGTGTGGAGTTTGGTTGGCACAACTGTGATAAAATATTGGAACATCTGGTTGTCTAGAAGAAAGCAAATTTCACTGTTGAATTAAGTACAGAGTCATAGACCACTTGAGACAAGCAAATCAAACAAACAGTATTTAAAATAGTTAATCAGCTAAGCCATTCACACTGGGGATGTTCTTCAAGGAGTCTCAGCACTGCCAAGACTACTTCAGCACCATCTGCATGCAGAAAGTTAGTTTTTGTGGACAAGGCCTGCACCACATCTGTACTTGGAGAAGTTTACATTTTACATTTACACTTTATGTAATGAAAAGACTTATCAAGGTCAGACCACTCAAAGCTTCAAACAAAACACAGAGATAGTGTTTTCCAGGCACTAGAAGTGAACAAGTTTCACATAGTCACATTCTGCATGATACACACATCTCAACGGTGGTTTGAATAGATTTTAGCCACTGAGTTGTCTATATAATGCTGGAAGCCTTTCTAAACTGGTTAGTTTTAATTTTGATTAGACAGACCTCAAAGAATTCTTCTAGAGCAATCAGCATGCTTATGCATTTATGACTGCATTATGTATTCATGCAGTTCTTTAAAAGAACAAACACTGAAACAATTTATTTCAACTACCATAAGCCATTCTGGCTGGAATAAACAACAGACCAACTGACTTTGAGACAACGGCAGTTTTAGAAGGTTCTGGGGATGGCAAGTCAGAGGATAAGGTATAAGTAGCTCTATGAAGTAGGTTACTATACTCCTTTATTTATACATAAGGAAAAGTGATGCATAAACCCTTCCTCTAGTCACAAATACCTGAAATGTAATTATTGGAAAAATAGAGAAAACAAGATTTTTTTTTTTAAAACACAACACTTACGATCTGAAGCTATTTTTTCTGTTCCATCCAAAGGATTAATAATTCCTGGAATAAGCTCTCCAAATGACAAATGATCTATTCTATGAGAGAAGTTATAGGCTGAAAGACAATACAGAGAAATGAAACATTTTTAAACTGTGAGATTCTGTACTCAGAGAAAAAGATGCACACATTTCTCAAATTGGAAAATGTATTAGTTAAGAGTATTTCAAACACTGGTGTGCATTTTATTGGATTTGTGCCTGTGACTGTATCATGTACATACATGTTTCAAGCAAAACTCAAATACAAAATATTTAACAAAGAAATTCAGTTTCTCTAGAAAGAACTTATGAAACAATTCTAACTCTATCTGAAACCCTGGAGCTGAAGACAGTTAAAATTTTACGACAGGAAATTTCTAGTTGGCCAAATACTTACTTTATTCTATAGTTCAGGTTCTTGATGTGATGATATTAAAAAGCCTAAATTTCATAAATTAAACGTACAGAGGAAACATGAGGCAACTTCCAAGCTACTACCCTTGCCTGACTTTGCAAAAGTATTTAAGACCTATAATATTATACACTTGTGTTAACAGATTCATGGGCAGACATCTGGAGGTTTAACCAACACCAAGTTCATTTCTCACAGTGAATCACCCTCGCCTTGCATTAAGTATGACAGCAACACACATTTAGTTTGTAGACTTGTAACCTAAAAAGGTCAGAAATTTTTAACCTTCTAAAAACATATTTTGCAGGAAATATGTTCCATCTACAGCAATAACACAAAAATCTTAGAGGTACTTTGTTTTACACAGGTACAATATGAAATTCCTATATTTCAGTCCAAAGTACCTGAAGATAATACTAACAGCATTAAACGTATGGAAGTCACTGCTGTCTCAGATCATTTTAATGAATATTTTTCACTTTCTTCTATGATGCAATTGCCCAGCTAGAACATCTTTACAACAGAAACCTATATTAACATGTAAATTAGGAGACAGCAGTCTGAACAAAATGATAGGTGTTCATATGGAGATGATAGGTAAAACTTACACTCATGGCTTACAAGGGCTGCCAAGTGTGCATGGCCTCGAGGGTGTGGTATTGCCCTAAAGAAAGCAAGATATGTTTTATGAAAAATCTGTTTCACGAACCCACACAAAAGACAAAATTTTCCTAAACGGGACTATGTAGAAAAATTACCTCTCCCTCCTTATTTCAGTAAACGCTTTTCATATATGTATGTAGAAAATATGTGCATATATTCGTATTATATATATGTATAACCTGTTCAAATATATAGAATGTATGTATGTTTTAGAAACTCTTATATATGTAAAATGTGTGTGTCTATATAAAAAACAAAAATGACGTTTTTATTACTGCCAAGCACAGACAGCCTGAATGACAAGGTACAGGAACAGCAGACTCATGAAAACCCTCTTACATAGAATCAGTGTCAAAAACACATCAAACCATGAGGCTACTAGAAGAACCACCAAGGCCTACCATGAAAATCTGCAGAACTGCTCAAGTGACTGATGAGAACTTTACTATACTTGTTTTGCTACTAAGCAAGTCAACTACACTCTGTATTTGATCCCTGACTAAGCAAATTAACTTTGGATCTGGACACTTATTTGTAGACCTGCAAAGAAAAGTACCATGCAGAGGCTGGTAACAGTGCAAAGAGTGGAGGAAAAAGAGTAAGTCTGTCTGAAAGAAACAGACTGTAAAACAGTCTCTCAGCCACAGTTCATCCCTACCAGTCCAGCCAACAACGCAAGAAAAAACCTACTTAGGCTCAAGTTAAATTGTTACCAAATGCATGAAAGTTTTGGACAAACAGAAGGCAGAGAGAGCCCATGAGATCAGTCAAGACAGGAACACAGTAAATAACCAGACAATAAGGTACAAAAGTGGCCATAAAAAAACCCTCACACCAAACCACAAGAAGACAAAGAGCAACTTGGTAGAAGTATAAATGTAATGATGGGCAAAAGGAAGCAAAGGAAAGCAAGACATTATTAAGAGTTGAAGAACTAGAGACAGGAAGAGGCAGTAAGGCTGAAAGGATCAGCTTTGAAAAGGGCTTAAGAAGTTGGGCATCTAGGGGCAAATTAGAGAGGTGGTACAAGACCAGACGGAAGTGACATTTGGAGAAATATCCAGACAAAACAGCAGCTGGAATTACATGTGGATAAAATTAGAGAGTACACATTGCGTGCTAAGATCTCTGGTGACAGAGATGGCAGGAAGACAAGTGAGGACAGCAGAGGTAGAAAGCACTGAGAAGACTTAACAGAAGTTTATATGAAGGGTATATAAGCTGATGCCACTGCTGAAGCATATCAGAAAGTCTCTCCACTAATCAAGATGAAGTGGCATTTAGCTCCCTAACTATGGTTCTATAACTATATTATCTCAGCAATGAAATGCCACGTATCTACACTTCAACCATGTCAGTGAACTGCATACTAACAGAAAACAGAAGTTTGGACAGGCCCGAAGAGTGGAGGCAAGTACAAGCAATCCACTCTACATCATACACTTACAGAGGATCTATTTCAAGAGTTTTCATCCTGTAAAACACCGGAATCCATAACCACTACATTGCAATAGTGCAGTGCACTGTTTTAGTAACTTACAAAGCAATCTGGTTTTAAACGTGCAAGAACAGCTACCACAGGAAAAATTATATTAAGCATGTGTATGGGAAGGTTAATAAAAAAGAGTCGATAACTCAAAAGTGTAAAAACATACACACATGCACTCACATACATACATGCATGCACTATATAGAATGTAAAGTCAATTCTTTTATTTCCAGGAATTCAACAGAACATACTTGCCCACTGTTATGTGAAAATTCCCTGCCACTTTATTGACGTAGAGATGGCCATGAATTCTGCATGCATCTGGAGACTGTAATGAATTATCTTCCCTGTTTAAACAAAAACAGCATAAAGAGTACTTGAGAATATTCACTGTCTATCAGAAATAGCAGTATAGTTAGATTTCTTTTTCCCAGCATTATCATTATATAACATTATCATTACCTCTCCTCATCGTATTCTTCTGAAATTACAGCAGAGATGGTAGAAAGGAGGGAAACTAATAAAGGTCAGTCTGATGAAACCAGTAAGCTTTAGTTTGTACCAAGAGATCTGGCCTACGAAGCTAACTTAAGATACCTGAACATGTGCACAGAAAACATAAGACTGTCAGTGTATCTTGCTGCCCTGGGGGACTTTTTTTTTTCCCCAATTACTTCTACCAAAAATGGTTCACTGGAGAAGTTTTAATGCTACAATGAACAGAACAAAACACATCAGTCACGTTAACAACACTGTAGCAAGAACAGCTTTAAACATTCATTTTTTGTGAAACCTTCCTCTTCCCACCCTTGTTGAGATATCCACACCTCAGAGCATATTTCCAAATCTGCTCCTTACAGAGATGACACACAAAAAAATATTTTTTAACCACATCTCAAGCATAAGTACCATTTCAAATACTGCACTAACAAGTACCACAGAGGCACAGAAGGACTTAAATTAATCTGAAGACATCATCTAAATGAGGAAAGAAAAAACCCAAAACATTTTTGAGCCCTCTTCAGCCTTGCCTTAGGAAGAAAGGATGTCTTTGGTCCTCAGACAGGGAAGTTACAACATGTAAAGTGCATACAGCCTTTTCAGTGTTTGTTTTATATATAGTTTGCTTCTTTGGATTTTATTTTGCTTGACTTATTTTGCTTATTTTATTTATGGTTTGCTTATTTAGTCACAGCTAATAGTAAGACTCTTAAAAGTTGCTGGACAGAAAGATATTCTTTCATTTTTAAAAAAGAAGAGTTTCGAATTGCTTTGGCATTACTAATTCACATTAAGGAGGAAGCATCAGATAAAATGGACTAAAAAGGAGTGTTCATATTATGTATATGCACATACTTATAAATACAAACACAAAAGCTGGAGACATTCTCCAGGTTGGAAACCAAAGAGGCTTTCATAAAACAGCTCTCCAAAGCAATATCAAGTATGCTACTTTAAAATGAAAAAAAAAAAAAAGCAGTAAGGTCTTCTCTTCTTACCTTATCTGGGGGCAGGGGGGGAGGAGGGTGCAAAACAACCACACTAAAAAGTGAAGTCTAATTAAATAGGATGGGAAAAGGGGGAATGATAACACAAAAATCCAGTATTTCTTACCGTGGTGGCAGTGCTGTAGAAGCACTTTTAAAAGCACTTTTGAATATCACATCTTGAAGAGAGTGTTCTTCCTGCAGCCTACTCTGAATTAGCTGCAGCATCCTAAAGATTACACAGACAAAGTGTGAAAGAATGCAACAGTAAAGCAAAAAATGACTTCACAACTAGTTATCAGCTTCAGTTGCAGGATATAAATCAAGAAGTTAGCAAGGTTCATGCTGGTATTAAAGGCTTCCATTAAACTTTGAGAATGGTATTTTATACAGAGCTTAGAGCTCTGGTAGTCACAGCAGTCTGTTACCAAAATACTGAAACTAGCCAGCTTCAGGTTCTGTTACACAACTATCAGTGTAGTGAGCACACACATGACCAAGCTATTCTAGTTTAAATCATAAACAGTGCGCCAATTCACTTACAGGAAAGACTCAAACTCATTCGCTTTTGCAAGAATTTGCCAATTTCTTACAATGGTTCAGCTCTGACATATAAGCACCAAACTCTGTTACGCATCTGAAACCACAATTAAAACTTGCACTACCAAGTATTTGTTTGGAAACGTAAGTTGAGTGAGCCTATACATCTTGGCTTGCAATGCATGACCGATTCCACAAATAAGACCAAAGCAATTTTTTTCCATAACAAAGGTCTCAAATTATGAGAAAGGCAAAGAAAATTATTATCTTTTCACAGGTTTGCACCCTTAAATTACAAGCAGAAGCTGCCAGACCCAAGACATACTTCTGTCATGTGACTTTGGTGTACCTCAAAGTCACTTCCAGTAAAAATAATACAACCCATAGACATGCAACTCCGTACTTTACCTTTGCCATTCTTTTTGTTGTGGGCTGAGATCAAATACTACCTGAAACAAAAATAATACATCTAATAAAACATGCAAGAAACATTGAGGTCCCACCCATGAAACCCAGAAAAGAATTGGGGTGTGGGAAGAAGGGGGAGTTATAATCAACTTCACACTTGGTACCACTTACTGCAGTTTATGAAAGGACTTTGCACTTTAAATAATACATTTAGTGTTCAACTATGGAAATTTCTCTCTGTGTGTCCCCTGAATTATTCACTCATTTACATTTGTAACTTTGGCATCTTTTCCTGAAGCTCTTGCAACTTTCTTAACAGAAATCCCAGTGCTTGCCTATTTCCCTAGCATATTCCTGGGGTAAGCGCTACAGACCTCACTCAAGGGTGAGACAATACTTGGGGAGGGGTTCTGTGCAGTGCAATTGGGGTGAAAAAAAACTCCACAAGCAAGCAAATCAGCCCAGCAGTGCTTTGCACCAAGCAAATAGCAATTTCCTTTTTAGGTAAAAAGGTAAGAATCAGCTTACTGGTTCATAGATCAGCCCATCTGCAGAGGCAACCATTGTTTCTGCTAAATCCAGAACATCAGCCCCCACATCTGTTTTGAACAGGGAGAAAAATATGAAGTCATACATATGATCAGAAACAAACAAAAAACAGTTCAATTGAAATGAAGTTTCCAAGTACAGTGAACTTTCAGTATAAGTTACTGTTTCTTCAACCAATCTAACCTTCAACATTAACTGACGCAGTGACCAGAAACAAACTCTTCATATCTGCAGTATTTTCTCACTGATGTAACACCTACAGAGAACTGTTATATGAACCACATATAAAAGCTTTCCAGGATCTGTTATGCATAAATATTTTTTCCTGTTTCGTAAGCACTGAACACAAACCAAAACTATTCAAAATAGAGGATAAAGTTTCACTTATTTCTCAAACTAAAAAAAAAAATAAAAATCCAATAAATGGAAATTTTTAACACACACTGATGTACCACACCTAAATGATATCAAAATTATAGTAAGCATTGTCTTGAAATGGGAAGGCATCCATATGTTCATGAAGAGGATGAAATTACCTCATGGTTCCAGTACTGTTAAACAGTAGACCAGGTTAATATTTGCCAAGTTCATAAATAAATAAAAGTTGTGATAAATTCCTGCTACTGAGCTGTGTCTCACAATGAGCTTTTAGAATATTCCAGCTAGAGACAGACTGGAACAACAGATGCTTTTCTTGCTGACAGACAAACCAAAGTTCTGCAAGATGGGAATGAGATGGCAGAAATACTTTTCTTCACATCTCCTACCAATTCTTTCTGTGAGTCATACAACACCAAAATCATAAGAAATCTCACTGTTAAGAGTATTCTGAACAACATCCAACTATATTGCAAGTAAATGCATACTCTGAAGAGCCTTTAAAGTGTTTCAAAACTCACTGATGGAATACTTACATTGACACCTCATGGCAACTGTAATATCAATATTGATTCTTAACTTACTGGAAAGAAAAAAAAAGGGCAAAAAGCTGAAAAAAGCTGATAAGTAACATTGAGTACAAGTATCAAAAGATGTATTACCAACATTCTCAGATTACTTACAGAAACACAGTCAAACAATAAAATTTACATCAATACAAACTTAAGCTGTTTAAAATTCGGGAGAATCAAGATGGACTTTTAATTATCAGATGTACTTACGGCCACTCATTACTGAAGAGATAAAAGCATCGGATTTCCCTCTTGAATTTTACTCTGAAACTCCCAACAGATTTTCTGCAAATATTACTGGCCCAAGACTTTGTCAGTCTCTTATTAAGAATATACAGTTTCCAATATTTTACACTTTTTTTTTCCCCCTCATGCAACAGTGCAATAAATTCCACAGAATGCAGTGGATCAGGACAATTCAGGAGTCACAAATCTAAACATGACTAAATACTCGAGCACCTTTCTCCTACCTGTCCTTAAGATAGGCCACTCAATTTCCACTCCTAACCAGAGTTCCTCAGAACAGTGACATTCAGAATCAGGCTGAGAAATTGCTAAAGCCAGTTCCCAGAAAATCCTGCTATGTCATAAAGATTGTTGGTTCTGCTAATACTGCTCCTGGAAAAAGCTATTTTCTCAAAACCAATCCCATATTATAATAGCAAAATGCCTTGTATGTTAAGATCTTTATCCAGAATATTTCCATAATGAGGGGAGGTAAAACATACTTCTTCCTCACAACCCAAAAAACTCCATCATATCAGAAGCCTGATTCTGTGGCACTCCCCAATATTCTGGGTATTTCCTATTGGTTTACATGTTAGTTTCACAAAAGTTAAACCGTAATTAATGAATGCTCTCACTATAATCACATGGTCCTATCACCCCCCAGGAGCTTCTGGGAACTTAGCTGACCACCAACTAACCACATAAGCAAGGGATTCAACACTGACTCAACTTGGGATGAGACATGATCAGTAGACAGGAGGAAAGCAGTTGAAATGATACCAATATCCATTGTTTTAACTGCAGGCTGAGTGATTAGCCCACAGTCCAACTGGAAAATCTGAAGCAGGACACCTCCCACATCCCATAATAGTCTCTAAACTGCTAGACTACCCTTCCTGTATGATAGCTTCACTAGGGAAATAACCTACTTTGGCAAAGATGCTGTCAAAAAAGACATTTTCGAAATGTGAAACTCCCATCTGGATTTACTCTAATTTGAGTTTTTAATGCATCTCCCTTAAATTTCTCATAGTTTTTATCTTTTCATTACAGAAACCTTTGGTATTTCTGATGTACAAGATACCCAATTAATATATGTATCTTTAGCTTGTTTCCACAACAACTTATCAAACAGCTTTTAAATTTATTTCTGTTCTAGATACATGATATTTAAAGGTGGTCAGTGCATAAAATCCTCATGGGCTCATGGCTGCTTGATCACCTGAGAAGAAAGGTGAACACAGACAGACATAAAACCAGCAGCAGATGTACCTTCAGCCAATTTCAGGGGCTGGAACTGGAGACAAGATCAGTAGAAACCTTTAGATAATGCAGTCAAAGTTCTGAGTGCTTGAGGTTCACCTCCAGCAGCACAAAGTATAAGGGCAATAACAGCTATATAAACTAGAGTAAGCATCATGCAAATTTGGTGGGTTTACCTAGCTGAGGTGGAGTTACATACTACAATGTCCTCTGACTTGTTAGCAAGTAATTCCTCAAGGGACTCCTTCACCAACAAACCTATACTATGTTGACTTCCTTGTTGCAGAAATCTCCATTTCTCTTCTTCATAGATTCCAGAAAAGAAAAAACCCCAATCAATCAACAGAAGAAAAAACAAGTCCCGTTAGTACTTCATTTTTAATTTAAATCATAAGCTGTTTGCAGGTCACACAAACATTTTAAACCTATTCTTTCCTAAATGCAGACAACTTAAATTTTAAAAGGAATTACAATGAACAGGAATTACCTCGTAAAATCCTTGTCTACTTCATATTCATATTTCATCCATGTGTCCCGATACACCATGAACTCCATTACAGTCAGGAAAGCTATCGTCGTAAATGCTATCAGAGAAACTGAGTGGTCAAAAGCAAAAAAGAGAAGTTTAGATTGTGCAAAATACTATTCAGAAACATAAGCAGAACAAAATTCTAAAGTTCCAGAATCTGAGCATTACCAGTACAATACTGGTATGTTTGAGCTGTGAATCCATAAGCTACTTTTCAAAAAGTATTTTCCTATCTACAGTATTTGCTTTTACATGGGAGGGGAAAAGAACAAGTCCTACCTTTGCATCAAGGAAGAAATTTTATATTAAGTACAGTCAAATACTAGAAATGATGGGGAGGTTGTGAAATCTCTATATGGAAGGTTCAAGAACTAGATCCTACTCCACATATAAAAGAAAATACCCTCAGATGTCAGGGATGGTTCAGACAAACACAATTCTGAATTGAAGCAAAAGAAGGAGAAGGTGCACCTTGAAGTCCCTTCAAGCCTCCATTTGTCTACAACCTTTTTGTAACAATTTTTTTATATCTAGTTTTAGAACCAAGAAGCTAGAGACAAGAGAAACACATGCACTGTCACTTAGAATAAGCTGCCCTGATTGTATTACTGGTGTATAACTGCACAGTCAGGACTCCCACCCCAATACTGTAAACAATTCTCTCTCTGGCCATAAGCAACATGTGGCTATCCATTCTACCAACAGCTAAGTAAGTGAAGAACTGATCTGAAATTGTTTTTAAGAAAAAAACTAATTGGTATGTTTGAATTGGTATATGCACCTCACTCATCTCCAAAGCAGCCTATTCATCACACTTGCAAAGTTGTGCAAAGGGAAGATCATCCTGCTGCCCATGGTCAGAAACACAGAAAGAGATGCCCAGAAGTACCTGCTACACCCCTTGTATTAAATCACAGCTTTAAGTTGGAAAAAACCTTCAGTTATGGAGCACAGTAGTGATCCATATAGCTTATTGATAGGATATGTTTTCCTTTTGCATTATGGTGAGTACTTCTATGGAGTCTGAGAGGAGTAACTTGAGAAAAAACAAGCATATTGTTCATAAGCTTCAACTCACTACACGGTGCTCTACAGGCCAGACAGAGGTGGCAGCAGGGGAATAAACATGCTGTCCTATGGACACCATTGACTGCAGCATTGACTGTTGCATTGATCAGAAACATTTCAATTTCCAGCTTTCAGCTGAAGCTGTGTAACAATCATATACGTGAAAAGCTTCATGTCAATGCATACTGTGACAGCAGATACAAGAATCAGTGAATTATTCTGGCTACCAATTTCATTTCAGAGCCTATTAGGCCAGACTCACCCCAGCTATGCAATAGAAAAGCTGGAGCCATACTGTCTGTCCAAAGCCACAAGGAAACAATTAGAGCTATAGCTGCTTTCTGGGTAATTCTGAGCAAAGGTATCAGTGGATCTGAACAGAAGAAAAAAGTCTTGCAGAGTTTCCAAAGACGGATACTCTTTTCTGAAGGCTTTCCCAAGCCCCAGAGCTGGAGTTTCAGCCTGTCTGAGAGACCGGTACTTCTTTTGCAATGGGTTTGAAGGCATTGAAAGTCTGAGAATACTCTTGGTATGTTTTGCATCACTATCATACCAGAAAGTAAGCCTGGCACTTTAATCCTGATTGAAACAGGATTATTATATACAGATTTTACAATGGCATAGAAGAAGACAAAACTGTATTGTCATTTTTAAGGTTACTGGAATAAACCAAAGAATGCTAAAGTAACTTCTGGTGTTGAGAAATCTTTAAGGCACCCTTCACCAAAGTGAAGTGTTGAAGGATGGTGCTATGCTACAAAAAAAGAGGAATTTTTAAGCAATCACTGCTTTTATGTGAATTACAATACAAAACCAACTTACTTGCTTTTTCAGGAACTGGGACTAACATTAACAAACAGCTATTTCATCAGCTCTTACAGATTATTTGATATACAATAATCCTTTAATTATTAACAGCACAATTCAGGAAACATAGCAAAGTCATACAGACCCTTGTGGTATTTACTTCTACAAGTGGCACAATGACTTCAAAAGCTTATCTGTAGATTGCCATTGCTTCTTGTACTTTCTATTCAACTGAGTTTCAGACATAATCACACATGAGATATTTTAATCCTCCACTTCACACTAACTGCTAGCAGTTTCCTATCTAACTGCAAACAATTCCAATAGTCCAACAGATGAAGTCACTATTTCCAGATGAGGCCACATCTAACCCAACCCAATTTAAAAGCACAATTTTCTGTTCAGCCTTTTTGAGAGAAGTTCAAGTGTCTAATAAGGACAGTACGACCACATACCCTGGAGGAAAGTTTTTAGTCCTTCAAAGGGCTTTCCTTATTCTTAAAAATCAACTACACCTTCAGGACAGAAAGCTTCAGGAATCTACTTTTCATCCTGATGCTTAACATCATTCTTAAACACCTCTAAATAATGTTTTTCCTCTTTTATGAAAGCACAGAGTTGAATCCAAGCTGCATTTCAACTCACACAGACACAGTCTCACCCAGAAACCTAACCCAGAGAAAAGGGCTTAGTGAGACAAGTGAGAAAGTTCTACTCCAGCCTTGCACAGTGCTCTTCCAACTGTAACTGGTTACAGGTTTTTAGAGTGAACCTTTACACTGGTTTAAGTCTCACCCACCAGTTTTAAACAAAAATCTCCCTTCAGATGAGTGACAAATACATCTATTTGGGTAAGATACTATGTCTTTACTTGAAGATGAGCTCTGTCAGTCCACAAAAGAAATCAAGAAACCAATTTTGGCTATTTTCAAGTGAACAGAGATGCCCATCTTCCTCCTGTTCAACTTTCTACTCCCAGAGCATGCTAGACTGAGCTAACAGTCAACACGAATCACACCAGCACCCCAATAAGGCCTACCTGTGCCTCCACTCGCTGAAGTTTCCACATAGCTTTCAGGAACCTTTGGAAAGGCATCCAATTCTTTCACCAAATTCAAGGTCTTCTTCCGATTCAGTCGCCTCATCTTCAGCGGACACCTCCACCTCCTCCTTCATATATTCCCTCTGATTTGAGAATAAATCATTGTGATTAAAAGACACAAGTGACACTGCTCAAACTGACTAGCTATAATTATTAAGCAATAATGAGGCAATTAAAACCTAAGAAATATGTTTTCAAGAAACACATGCTAGACAACAGGATGGTCACTCTTTCTTCGAGAAAACTGTTTAAATTGGCCTGGACACTGCTACTTAAATTCCAGGTGCATCCAACACCATTTAATTACTACAGTTAAAATTCAATATATCCCATACCAATAAGAATTAAACAAACTCAGTCCTGAAGTAAGCTTGCTGACCAGACCTGGCAATGCATGGAAGTCACCGACTTAGCAGGGAATATCTAACAGACTGCATAAACTCAGGATGATGTCAAACAGCTCTGGGCTCCTATATTCTGCTAATGTGTGCTAAAGCAAAACAAAAAAAGAAAAGAAAAATAAAGGTGCATTTGGCATTTTTTACAGCTGTAGAATTTTATGGCCATACTAAAATCCGTGGGGTTTTCCCCTATAAAAATGCCCCCCAAAGCAAATTAAGTATCGAATCCTAGCTCCATCCTTCAGACTCCTTTCTGATCATGACATGATCTCTGCTCTGCTTGGAGCCGTTGATATGTTAGGCAGCAGGATGCTGAGAGAAGCAGCCTGCCCAGGAAATACTTTCTTAAACTGTTCCCAAATCATGCAAATATGCTCATAACCCAGTCCCAGCAATACACTGCATGTTTTAACAGGTTGGCACTGCTGTTTTCCTTCTGAGGAAACGCTGCACTTTGCCCAGAATTTCTGAAGCTATGAAAAACATCATGCACTTACTGTATTCTGAGAACACATATTATTGTTCCCTATTTAAAGACAACAAGGAGGCAAGCTAACCTACACTGCCAACATGGGCGAGGGTCCTCATTATCTTGTAGAAAAATCTGTTACCTCATCTCTCCTTTACAGAGCACATCAAGCCTCCAGTGTGTCCTAGTGAAATTGCTCAAGAGTTATTCCCTGCTCTGCCCCTCCCTGATGCTGAGCAGGGTCTGTACTGGGCAATAGCAAAGCAACAGGCTTTATGGGAAATGGAAGTTCACAGGTGAAGAAGCATGATCCGTGCCTGCAATCTCCTCACTACACAAATTCGGTTCAGACCTAGTGAGAAGGTACAGACTGCACTTGGTGGGAGCATCAGCCAAGTCAGCCTGCAGGGACCAACAAAATGATCCTCTGTGTGTTGCAGAGGATTCAAACAAACCACAGTTAAGGTGGGCAGAAAAGATGGGTGCTGGACCAGAATTTTGGCTATACAGCATCAAATAAAAATAAACAGGGAAGCAAGGTGCTGTCCTTACCACACTACATAATTGTGTTTTAAAGAATTATATTAACTCCACTCAGAGTAGCTTAAGGAAAAGCTGGAAAACTTCGGTGCACAGATATGGCAAAGCAGCTGCTTGGACACAATGACTGGAGCTCCAGCACTTGTCAGCACAGATGGAACACAGGATGGGGTTGCTTGCTGTCCTACACTGAGGTCATCTTAGCACCACTTCATTTTCCCTGTGCCTTCTCTGCTATCACATGTAGGAGCACATCGTGTGATATGGAAGGAGCACTTCCATAAAATAAATCTGGAGAATTTGAGAGCACTTTACTAAGAAACTTTCTAAATCATCCTGCATAAGTGAGTATACAGATTTGTGTAATCTAGCTAGAAGTATCCACCTTATTCACTCATTTCTTTAATCCCACAGACTCACTTTCCGTTACAAACCATAACAGACATCTGATACCTTCCCCCCTGCCCCCATCTCATCACACATACCTCAAAAACACCAAGTATAAAATTTGGAATCCATTGCTACCAAGGTAACATATTATTAATGAAAAAGCCAATTACATGTGTATATATATAAAATTACAAGCTAAAAAAAAAGAAAATGAAAAGCATAGTGCAAACGCCACTCGAGACGAGAGCAGCTACAGCCCAGACCCACCTGCGGGGCTCGGGCACTTTTCACCGACTCGGACAACTTGGAAGCAAAGCCGGGACCGGAGCCGGTGCGCGCCCGAACACCCGCGGGGCGGCCTCACGCCTGACTCCCCTCCCG
>NW_009936953.1:0-15540 GCF_000696875.1 Nestor notabilis
GTGGGGGTGGGGGTGGATTTTCTTATTTCAGCATATTCTACTACATCAATATTTGAAACACTTAAAATTAGTAGGACCAAACCTCTCAGGAGCAGTTGGGAGACCTGGACGTATTAAAAGTGACTATTATACATCAAGTCAGAAGACAGTTAATATGAAAAACAGGAACGTAACTCCAACCAATATTTTCTTAGAGGGCTGGCAGCAAACTGCCAGATGCATGTGTGACCTCAAAACAACCTTTTGCCAGATGCCTCTTTAACCTCTTACAATCACATCAACTTCTAAAAAGACTGGTACATTTTACCATTTTTCCTCCTTTAGTTACGCAAGTTCAGAAGATGTGTTTGAAAGACAGATTGAATATGTTTGGTTCAGTGAATTTTTGTCTGTCTTTAAGACCCAAAATAAAGCTCTCTAACGCAGCAGCACATACTTCTTTTTTCTCCCCAGAATTAAAACTGTTGTAGAAGTTAAACAGGAAGTCTTCGGCTTTCTTTTCTCCTACTTTAAGTCAGTGTTCAAAACCAGGTAACTTTTTGAGGTAACTGAATTAAGAGGCCAAGACAATATTCAACCAAAGAAATCAATAGATCTCTTTTAATACTATTTACCATTTTCAAGTAAATATCTTTTTTATTTCTAAAAGGTATGTTATACATTTTATGTTGCAATCAGTAGAAGCCAATACAGATTACAAATGGCCTGTATGCTAACATTTAAAGAAGGGCATTTCTTCAAACTTAAAAATAATCAAATTCACAGCATGGAAGCACCATGAATGTGTTTCGGGGGCTCAAGCCTTAGAAAGAAAAAAAAAAGAAAAGAGAAATGTTACGGAATGAAAAGTAAGTAGGTCATCTATATTAAAGTACTAAAAATGCTAACATCTGATTTGTGGCTGAAAGAACTGTTTTTAAAATCTAGAGGAGTACAAGTAAATGAAGAATTGCACAGTTCTTTTGTCACCAAAACATGCTTTGATGTGGCATTAAAAAGAAAGATTCCCTGCGCTCTACAGAATCCAAGAGGGAAAAAAGTCCTTTAAGAAATATACCTCCTTACACAGAAAACAATGAATTTCAGTTGTTCTGTAACCCAGTTCCTTTAATCTGCATAAGAGATGCTGACTGAGTTCACTCAACCAAATCACTACTGGCTTTCAGAATACAATCAACACATGCTTTTCAACAGTATTAATATAGCATGAAGCTTGTGCTCCTAATTATTCATGTTTTTGCATTCTGTTTTTTCCCCCTGCTGTAAAATATGCAAATTTACTTCTTTGTGTTATTTAGGTCCCACATGGGCCTCAACAGATCTGTTTGGAAGGAATTACAAGCCAACATCAAGATACATGCTGTCAACATTTCAAGCTTCATTATTTTTATTAGGTTGGAATGCCATTATGGATTTGATATTAGGCTTTAAAAAGCTTTTTATAAATCTTTTGAAAACCTACAGTCTAATAAAATGGTGTACTGATAATTACTACTACTACGCTGTGCGTGCGTGCCTGAAAAGGAGAGAAAAGCCCTACAACTCTTGAATATAAGAGAAAACCCCATCTAGCGGTACTATTGAAAAATGCAGTTTGTTTTTCTGCAAAATTAGTACCCAAGAGGATTAGTTAGACTTCATTACTGAATGAAGGGTAGCCATTACCTCTCTATGTAACTAAGGATCGGTAACAGGAGAGGACTGTTTCTTCTAAATTCCTCCTTCTCCCTTTACAGTCAACTGTGACTGTAAAACTCAATGCCCAAATGAGCTACTAACGATTTTTAAGTATAAAGCCCATAAAGCAGCACTTCAAGAAACAGGTCACTTAAGAAAGTAACCTCTTGGAGTGGAGCTAAAGTGTTCACTTACAGTGGCACAGGCTGACGTGTATTGTTTAGATTAAAATATTAAAAGATTTTTCCAAATCTCACATTATTATAAAGTTGGTATTAAATATTTTTAAACTTAAACAATCTAACGAAATAGCAGCTTGGTTATTTGAAAACTGCAATGTTGGAAATAACTACAGAAGCACTTACTGTTATATAAAAAATACATAATATAAGCCCACTGATGCAGAAAATGAAAGGACATTGAGACTGCTTTTTTTCCAACTGGCACAAAGCCGTGTGCATTTCTTTAATGTAATAGTATATTTTAGAACACTGCAGCAGCCCAGCCTTCCTTACTAGCACCACTAAAAGCTCCTTAAATATTAATGAAAAAACAATGTAGAGATTCACAGGAATCTACTACATATTACTACTGACTCCTAGAAAACAAACAGCAGTACTAGCACTAAGATTTTACAAATCTCTTGATGCATTTCATCATTGAGGTGTGTATGCAGAGGGAAGAAACCAAAGAACTACCTGAATTGCAGTTATAAACTAGTATGGGGGTAGTCCTGTGATTTGGGAAGATCAGTATATTAAATTTCCCTTTTGTAACAGACTCATTTCTTAAGATCTGAAAATTGCATATTTCTCTTAGAACCAAACATTTAAGGAATTCTTTGAAATATATAGAGAGATCTCTATTACTAAGATCGATATGGAACAACAAAGATCTTGTAAGACCTTTTTACGTACTGGGTGACAGTGGGACTATCCCTTAATTCAAATATGTTATTTATTAACTCTTCCTTTCACAATAAAAAGTTCCCCCAAACTATCTGCATAAATTCAAATTCAAATAAATTCAAAATTTATTCTGCCAAAACAGAAATGAGAAGTTGAAGGAGAACAAGTATATGTGAAATTGGACTTCACAAAAACAGTAAAGATTTCCAGAACTAAAGACTGATTTGTGTTGATCATTTTACTTTTTTATATCTTCAGTACAGAAGACTTCCCGATTTTTTAAGGATGTTCTTTTGCAGTATCACTGCAGTTATCAAAGGGAAGCATTCAGTTGGCTGTATATCAGACTTTTCACAGTGTCACAGCTGAGTGAAGATGCTCCTGCCTACAGATGAGGATGGTCCCATATGAAGGAATTATAATACTGAATTAACTCAGTAATATATATAATGAATACCTCAGAGGAAGGTTCAAGTACCTCACTTAAGACAAAACCTAAGCCCGAATGCCTTGCAGAGAGAAAAAAAAATAAAAAATAAAAAAAGAAGTCATACCTGACCACCAAAATTTTGAGATAAGAAAATTTGCTATCATCTGTCATAATTGATCAAACTCGCTGGCTACTCTTGCTGCATCCCATTATCTTCGCAACTTTGTCCCAGCATGTAGTAGTGAGGAATTCTACACCTTACTTCTTGGGGAAAAAAAAAAGAAATAAATAAAATTCACCTAATACCAGCTCACTTCTACTTTCTCAATAAGAAAGAAATATTTGTCTTAAACTGTATTTTACCTCTCAGGATGAAAACCAGCAGTTCCCACCTCCTTTTCTGTGAGGTTTTAGATGTTGGTGTAAGCCTGACCACATTAATTCTCTAGAGCTACTTCTCTTCAGACATAAGCATTGAAACAGAAGGTACACATTGTTTAATTCAACAGATCCAATACTCACTTAAATACCATAAGTCCTTCTCCTTATTGGGAAGAGATTTCAAAATAATTTATTTCTTATGTCAAAATACTTTATTTCTTATGTCTGTGACTATTTATGTTCTTTTGAGAGGAAACATAACAGGCAAAAATCATTTTTCCTCCAATATTGAGAAGCATAACATATAGATGTTAATCCAAAAATTTGCTTACTGGTTCTAGATGGCCCCCAAGGATCTAGGAAAGCACAGCGGGGAAAAGGGAGGTTTACAGAGCAGGAATATATCTTCCTAATTAAATTCTTGCCAACCCTTCTTACCACAGCCACAGCCTCCCTCTATCTCTGACAGTCACTCCACTCTGATGACCGTCCTGTGTCTGTCCATTTTGCCTTGGGTACTTACTCTAGAAACTTTGAAATACTTTGCAGCAAAATTGCTGAGTATCAGGAAACAACTTTCAGGTGACAGCTAAGTGCTCCCTATGTCAGTGCTCCCACCTGTTAGAGGCTGAGAGCAGAGCTCTGAAATAATAGCCTTTGGTGAGTATTGAAAATCCACGTTAACCTACATCTAAAAGAATGAAAAAAGAAGCTGTCCTAAGTTCCAGAAACAAACAGAAGTTAAACCCATTTACAAATCAAGTTTATCAGCATGAGCAACTGAGCTGCTTCTACAAGCCATAGAAAAAACAAAACAAAATGCAGTAACACAGATCCATGAAACAGAATGGTCCTTAAATCACAAGTTCATAGAATCATAGAATCAACTATGTTGGAAAGGACCTTTAAGATCATCAAGGACAACCATTACACCAGCACTGCCAAGTCCACCACTAAACCATGTCCTTAAGGGCCTCATCTGCACATTTTTTGAACACTTCCAGGGACGGTGATTCCACCACTTCCCTGAGAAGCCTGGTCCAATGCCTAACTACCTTTTCAGTGAAGAAGTTTCTCCTAATAGCCAATCTAAACCTCTCTTGGCGCAGCCTTAGGCCATTTCCTCATGTCTTATCACTTGCTACTTGGGAGAAGAGACCAATCCCCACCTTACAACCTCCTTTCATCATTAAAAAAAAATCACTTATCCCAGAATATTGTTCTGTCCCTGGAATTGTTAAAAAAACATGTAAGAGGCCCTTAGCGACATGGTTTAGTGTTGGACTTGGCAGTCCTGTGGTAAAGTTTGGACTTGATGATCTTAAAGGTCTTTTCCAACCTTGTTGATTCTACGAGACACTCAAACAGGCTGCCCAGAGAAGCTGTGTTCAAAGTCACGTTAGATGTCACGTTGAACAACATAATATAGTGAAAGATGTCCCTGCCTATGGCAGGGGAAGGTAGATTTGACTAGATGATCTTTAAAGGTCCCCTCCAACCAAAGCATTCTATGATTCTGTATTTCAGTTGTCTTCAAGCAAAAACCACTCACCATCCACCTCAGTGGAACCTTCAACACCACGTGATTGTCTGCAGTTTCTTTCTTCTGACCAAACACACATGTGAAGCAGCGCTGCTGTCTCAGCTTTTCAATTCCCAGTCTTAGACTGAGATCAGGATTACCAGCAGCATGCATCTTTGAGATATGATGTGAGATTTTTAGCTGTGTGCCAAACCAAAATGCTAGCACTAACCTGTCTTTTTTCTGTGGCTAGCAACAGTAGGAATGGAAGGTAGGCTGGAACTTATTATTATTTTATATTACAAAAGCCACAAAACATGAAAATTCCCTTAAGAATTACTACTTTTCGAGATCACCAAGCTAACAAAAAACTTACTTGTTTTCTGAATACTAGCAGTCAGAATGTTAACTTTAAAAAGAATTCATGATGATGAGGCAAACATATTTCCTCAACTGATTCACTCATCAAGGCCAATCGCATGCGTTGTGCATATTTCATAAGCCTCTTTTCCTTTTTCAGAATAACAGCTCCATTTGCTACAGAACAAGGACCACTTTCACAGCTTCATGAACAGATGAGATGACCTCGAATATCTGGAAAATAAGTGAACTGGTAGCTAGACGTAAAAATGCTTTAGTCCCTGGTAGAAAATAACATTTTGTATTTATTTAGTAGAAAGTGAATTACAGATTCTTTTTCTTGAGTCCCACACATGTATTATTTGCCCCAAAAGCTAAAGTAGAGAATTTCAGCTACCATGCTGCGAAGTTGTTTTTGTTGCTGCCAATGTTTTTATGAGTCATCTTTCTAGTCAAAGAATAGATATTCAGATACTGAAATTCTAAATGCATTGATATTCTACAAGCAAAGGTAGATCTAAAATACAGCAATATTTAACAGGACGTGGAGGAGTTATGACCAAAAAAAAAGTAGAAAACAAAAAATACAAAAACCCTCAAAGTCTGACAGGGTGATATTTCTGATTTATTTCTCAATAAAGTGTTGAACCTCTTTCCATCTTTTTAAAGTATCACATGATACGGAAAGAGATGTAAATGATTAAATATTATCAGGAAAATCAGACTTAATTACCTATTTTTAATGGTGATGCTCAGTACTCTCACTACATTACTCAAAGAAGTACCTTCTTTCATACTTTAAGGGACATGGCATTTGATCCTTTCTTGATAAGTCTCATTCAGACTTCCAGTAAGACTCCTGCCTGCCCTTATCAGTGGTGCATGGTGTGAACAATCTGCCAAGTGACTTGTGACAGACTAGCTCTCTTGGCCACAACAGTGGAAATCAGGCACAAGCATCCCCTGAGGATGTAATTTTTCCTCTTCCTTCTCCAGGAAAGGAAAGCAAAGCATTTCTTCCCATGTCTGAGGAATATCGGTGAACTAGGCTTTTTGTTCTTACGTGCTCTGAATAAAAGACTGGGTTTGGGAACTGATTTAAAACGTAAGAAATAAAATTCTCATTCCCTTCAAGAGTGTTCACTGTCTACAGCAGTATTCACACTAATGGTCCTATAATTCTACTCGGATTTATTAAAGACATTTAGTATTGATATTCTAGAATATTTTACACCTAAGTTTAAAGAAGCTTCAGAACCTCCCATCTGAGTAATAAAAGAAGTAACTAGCAGAATAGCTAGGTATTGTGGTTTGTTGGGGTTTTTTTGGACTGCCTATTCCCAGACAAAAAACCTTCTGGATAAGTATCTGCATAAGCGCTGACCCATAATTCTGCAACTACATCCATCTAGCAAGACACTGATATGCTACACTAACAAGGTTGATGGCAATTCTTCTGCCCAGTAGAAGTTAGTTAAGATGAAATGACAGTCCATTTCCCTGCAGTTTGCTAAATTAACTTACATCTGAGAAAAAATTAATAATAGGAATAAAATAAGAGACGATTCAAGCAAAACTGATAGTTCTTAAGTTTACATTTAACAGGCTGACTCAATATGAATTTACATGAACAAAGTGTAAGTAGTCAGTAACAGCATTTCAGGAAAAAGTAAAGAAGCTAAATCAAATGCAGAAACAGGACCAGCAACTGTGGGACATAAGCAATGTTTAGCACTTGAGTGCAGATCTCTCTGTTAGAGAATCTGAAACTCTAAACGGTCTCCAGACCTTTTTAGGGCAATGATGTGTCTCCTTTGACCCTTCCATGATGCAACTACTGGAGTGATTAGATGTAGCCATTGAAACTAACAAATAAACAAAATCTAGTGAAAGGCAACCATTAAACATGACAACACCGTCAGGGATGCGAAATCAGATTTGCTTAAATGGAGAACTATTACAAAAAAATATAAGTAAGTTCTCAGAAGGAGTTCCAATAGTGTCTCATATTGTTAGATTTTGATAATCTAGAGGTTTTTATGCCTTGAAAATGCTTAAGAAGCAACACTTAAATAAACACTGTAATATTCCTGAACAAGTCAGTAAAACAGAACAGCAGAAGCTGAATACTGATGATGACAGACTTACAATGAGGAAAACACAAATTTTCAAAGAGGAAAAAGAATCTGTTACAGCATGACAGCAATAAATTCTTCTGCACACTTGAGCCATCCTACAAGACTGTGAAAAAGCTTGATTAAAGCTGCAAAAATTTAGGTAGTTCACCGGTGAGTACATTTCAGATTAATTTCTGAATAACAAAAAGATTTCAAAAAACCCTGAACTGCCTAATTTTCAGGAAACTAAGCAAGAATCAGATTCTGAGACAGAACATATGTCTACATTTGCCATGTTACTAGGAACCCATAGATGCTTCTTGGCTCCTAGTAAGAAAAGACTTTGGAGGTAACATTAAAAGGAAGGAACCCGAAAAAAAAAATCCCAGTCCTCTAACAACTGCAGTGAGATATTCTGTTCCCACAAATCTAATCATAAAGCTAGAAGCCTCAACTTTCAGCTTTCTTGTTTTGTAAGGACATAAATTCTCCTTGCTCAGAATATGAAAATACATTTTCAGTGCTCTTGAATAAGAGTTTGCACCTATGTAAATAAAACTTCAGTTTTTTTGTCCAAATGATGAAAGTAAGAATACAAATCTCTTTAGGGAGAGTAAGAATTCTGAAAATTTTTATCATGTCTTCTCTTAACATTTCATTTGGTCTAAACCCCTCAAAGAAATTTTTGTATTTAAAAGATGGTAAGAATCATTTTATACAGAAGCACCTCTTACCCACAATAACAAATCCATCTGCTTCTCTTTCAGGCACTGTCACCTTCTTTGAATCTTGACTTTTTCGGAAGAAGCTGAACATAGCCTCTTTTTTTCTTTTTTTTTTTTTTTTTTTTTTTTTTTTTTTGTTCTTCTAAATAGTTACCTAAAAGGAAGACAAAACATGTTAAATAAACATAAGATAACAGAGTTTACCATAAGAAGGTCACAACACACCAACGACTGGACAGAGCCTTGGGCGACATAGTTTAGTGTGTGGTGTCCCTGCTTATGGCAGGGGGGTTGGAACTAGGTGATCTTAAGGTCCTTTCCAACCCTAACTATTCTGTGATTCTATGATTCTATGACTGTATACATGGTGTTACAGCTTAATATTTATTACCAGATTTGAAGTATCAGGCACGTGTATGTCAGACAGATTACTTTGCTGATGTAGGAATTGACTCCAATAGACAAAAAGAGAGCAGAGTATAAATGGTTTTTCTAAAAAGTTATGAATGGAGCCATTAAAAACAAATAAACACAAAACACACCAAAAAAAAAAAAATCCAAAACAGAAAGAAAACTTCAACCTTTCTAAAGGAAAGTTAAAGAATTTCTCTTCAGCATTTATCCAGCATGTATCCTTATTTTTTTGCTACTTCAAATTCTTGTTACACAAACTTTCACATCAGAAATCAGAGTTCGTTCTAAAGCCTCTAAACATAGAAGGCCAAAACAAATGCACCTTTGAAATACAGGAATACTTCAAAGAGGCAAATTGCCTTAGAGATTTTCAGTATTAAGTATCTGTGCATCAATTAAAAAGACCAACCCACCCACTCCTAACATATTAGCATATCTATTTTCATTTTTCCAGTTTGCAATCTTACAGACAGCTTAACATTGTATTTGATTAACAGTTATCACTGATTCCCTTAAAACAAACTGCAACAAAATCATATGTTGCAAAGTTTTTGTAAGAGTAATTCATTAAAAGGGTCTTCCAAGTTCACAAGTTAGACCAAAACAAGGAAACCAGTGGGATAAAAACATAAACAGCAAAGGATTATGCTCAGTATCTCTTCTCTCTCAAGTCCGGAAGATTACATAGAAGCAGGTATGAATAGCTTAAAAAGCACAAATTCATGTTAAATCCCCCCCCAGCATTATCCAAAAGATAGACAGTTGAGCCAGCTTTCACAAATTAACTCCTATGAACCACCCCATAAACATGGATACATCATGAAACATTCTTCTAAGCAGATTCTCTAATTATTCTGAACTCTAAGATGTAGGCTCAAGGGAGTTTCTCTTCCTCCAAGAAAAATTATGAGAAAAGCTTTATCAGGAGAACAACAAACAGAACTACACAAAGCATGTATTCACAGGTTCTGCTTATTGAGAGGATACTGATGTACCAGCACCTACTTTCTACTTGCCACCTAACTGGCACTACTGAATGCAGCAATGGGACTCCCCAGCCTCCTCCCACAACAGCAACTCCATCCATAGCACCGGGACAATGAGAAAAGGAAAGAGGCACTGCAGCAGCAGTCACCCCTTGAAGATGCACTCATGTCCAGCCTCTGAGGGCTGAACTTGGAACAGTGCCATCCTATGGAGCAGCCCATGTTCTGGCTGAAACACTATAAGTGCCTAACACAGAGAGGAAGGTTGAAAGAAAAGTGTGTGAATATTTTTCTGCTAAAATACCAATATGACATAGGGAAAAGTGGAATAGTGTAATTTCATGTTTGAAGTAGAGTTTGAGGAGCAGAATTCTGCTACAGCAGACACCAACATTTAAAGGAGGACTATCAAACCAGTATCAACTTCTAATACAAACCTACAACACAGGAAAGGAGCCCAGTCTAAAGAAAAGAGGGGTTATTTGAAACAGTGTCAAGTTTCGGCAATGTTGTTTCACTCTAAATTTAACAAAGAATCTTTATAGGGTGTGAAAAAGAGTGCTATCATGTAGTGTTCGGGGTTATAAATAAATAAAAGAAAAATAAAGATCCTGGATTAATAATTTACCAGAATTCCTCACTTCCCACCCAAATATTCATGGTACCAAAAGCAAGACTTTTTTTTCCCTAGCCAGTGACCTGTAGCAACTACCTGTACAATCAGCACTGACTATTCACGAGATACAAACTGCCTCACGCTCAGCTATTACATGTGATAGCAAACACTTCCATACTCCAGACCACAGAAAGGCCTATGTGAAGTGTAAGCACTGGCCTTCAGGAACAGTCTATAAATAGAACATGGCAAAAGCAGCAGCGATTGATCTGTGGCCTGATACCTGAGACTTGAAGAGTGAATACCCTCCCCAGCTGGCCAGCTACTGCTTGCTTATGCTGACACAGTGCAATTTCTAGCAACCAAATAAAACTACACTGATGTACACAAGAACAGAACAAACGATCCAATCCAGGTATAAAGTAATAAAAACAATTAAATAAGTAAATAAAAAGTTACTTATCTACACTTTATTCCCTTTGCTTTTTTTCCTACCTTGCCAGGTGAAATAATGGTATTTCCAGTTCTGTGGAGATTATGCAGTAGAAACTCCTAATTATCTCATTTATTCCTTACCTTCCCCCACACCCAGGCTCAACACATGGCGCCAGCAGCATATTTCTTTTTCAGCCCTCAGGGAATAAGTCTTCTCCTGCTACCAATTAAGGTTGTCAGTCCCATAGCTCACGTGGTAAAAACCTGTGCTGTAATGCTCAAGAGTCAGGTTTCTGCTCCAGTGATGTATGAAGGAGAGGCAGTTGTGGAACAGTTTAAAATGCAATTTTACCTTCATCCGAAGTGTGCAACAACAAGAAGCAAAATCAACTTGATTTATAAAATCACACAGATAGCTTTGGCAAAGCCTCAGATTCCACTCGGCCAGTTCAGGTGCCAGAACTGCAGTTGTTCCAATCACTTTTTTTTCTCTTTGAGATATGCATTATTGTACAGTTTTCAGCTTTATTACATAGAGTTCCCCTTCCCTGCATTCTTGCACAAAGGATCTTAATCAGTATCTACATGGCACAAAAGAGTTGTATAGGAAACCATGTATTTGTCACCTTTCAAATCCTGCATATTTATCATACCTAAACTTCACTGCTTTAAGGACAACAGACCTTTCAATTCAGAGTAAATTATCAATCAGTACAATTTGATCTAGCCAAATTAATGTCACAAGCACTTTCACATACTAGATTTTCTTCCTTTCATTGACAGAAGGCAGCCTGAGTATCCCATTTTTCTTCTAAAACCCACAAAATTCATCTTCTCTACATACATGAGGGTTGATCTTTACTTTGTAGTTTTTGGTTTCTGAAGTAGCTTTAATTTAATTCCACTGTCAGCAGTATTTCTCAAACAGAAAACAAAACAAAACAAAAACCCCACCCCACACATCCTTTTGCTTGAAGCAGAAAAACAAAGCTAACAAAAATACTCCCTAAGCCCGGGCCTCCAGTCCTTACGCTGTTAAAACCACTGGTCCAGCAGAAAGAGAACAGCATAGATGGTATTTTGTGACTGTGAATGTTGGGGAGGTGGTAAGGAATCCACATATTAAAAAGACTAATGTACTTAGTGAGGCAGTTTCTTGCTTTCAATGGTTACCACTTAGGAACAAAACTTGCTTTTTGATCTCGGGTCTGTGTAACCAATGTGAAGGAAGGAGCTTGCCAACTACCACTTGCAGTATTTCAATACCTTTGCTGAACACAGTATTAAAATGCACAACAAAATAAAAGGGGGGTATGGAGACAAAATGTGGAGCGTATATGGCATAGTTAAAGGAAAAGCTGTAGAGAGGCAATGCTGGGACATTTGTGATATTTTCTCTCTTAAGAATTTTATCATCTGTTGTACTTCAAAAGTAAACATAAATCTCTCCAGCAACGGGAAATGCAACCACTAAATTTCTTGAGTTACATGTAAAAACCAGAACAAAGCCTCTGTCCAACAAAGAAACACAGAGCTGAATGGAAACACTCGTGCTCTTGAAGATAAGAACACAGTTTAAGCACTTGCAGAATCAGGCTGGAGTTTTACTACTTGTAGATAAGATGAGGTTTCAGTTAACAAAAGCTGAGAACAACCAGTTTCCACACAAGTTTCATTTCAGAGTAAAAATTACATTTGAAGTTTGTGGACCTGGATGCACGGTCACACAAACTAGAGAAAAAAAACAGTTATGGTTTGTTTTTTTAAAGCTGTCAGCACAAAATCACAGAAAATACACCCACCATTCAGAGATAGTACCATGTTCCTGTGGTAATTTCTGCTGTATAGCACAGCACTTTTCCCTGCCAGATGGGATTAATTTTATTTCTATAGGAGCCCTAAAATTGAATTCACTGCCTGAAGATAAAAATCTCCCTTGGTAGGAATATGCAATTCCCTTCTCCTCATGTTTCCCCCTCACCAAAAAGTGAACACAAGTTTTTCTTTCTCCAATCTCAATCGCTGACAGTTAAGGATAATACTTTTGGTATGGCTTCAGACATTAGCAAGTAATAAACTGTGAACTATAGCAATTCTGTGAGGCTATAAAAAATACTTTGTCTTTCTGTGAGGCTCAAGAACATAAGTGAGATTGGACAAAGATGAGTTACAGAGCTGCTCAAAGGGGTTAATTTATTCCTCCTGCATTTTGTTAGTCTCCTTTGACAAGAAGTATGGGTGACCTTTGAGCCAAACCAATACGTTACACCCAATATAAATTTTCTATACAATGAAGATCCTAGCATATTTAGCATTACTATTTGGCTTTTTCCTGCATGTTCACAAGGGACAGGAAGAGAAAGGTAATTTAATGTTAAAAACAACAAAGATGCAGACAAGATAAAGATGTGATGCCCAGGAATACAGCAAAGCAGAATTGCAGTGGCACTGCCAGGAATTACATAAATGATGAAATGTGGTCAAACAAGACACAAAACTGACCTTAAAGAAAGGACCAGAGTAATTTCACATCTAGCAGTTTAAGCTATATAATCTATGGAAGGAGGAAACAGAGCATCTCTTCCATATTACCATCTGCTGTGATTCACCAATAAAGTATCAACCATAAACAGAGCAAGACATTTACAGCCCTGTACAGCCCTGCTTATGACATGAAAATAACCATTTTAAGAGTCAAGAACATGCATGTCGAAACAATTTCCCTGTGACACCAAAAGAATAGTTAAAAAGCTTTTGCCCTAGTGTAAGTTACTATATGAAGAAGTAAAAGAAAATACAACATATAATTTCTTTTATCTGGCATTATCATTAGTGATATTCCTTTAGTTTGTGCTTCTTAAAAGCAGAAGGAAAATAAATATTGAGAGAAACACAAATACAAAAGAGGTATATACATATAACAAAACACTAACAAAGACTTTTTTACTTACCTAAAATGTGAATATTAATTTTTAAAGTTTTCATAAAATTTAAGGGAATCAGAAATACCAAGAACTATGCAACCCAAATTACCATAGTATAAAACCACTCAAAGATGCTGAATCATTAAAAAAAACAAACCAACCCAAAACACAACCACAGTGTCAGACCATAAAAGCACTGGTGACAAAGGCAAAGCCAGGAGTGAAATAACAGTACTCAAACCAATGTCAACTTTCAAAACTCCGAAGACAGAAAATGCTAAAATAGTAAGCAAGGTGTTTATTAGATACAATATTCAATAGGTTGAAACCTGCTTCTTTCCCTGCATACAGTTTTCTTTAACTGCAAACCTTCAACAGCTGCTAAGTATGATACAGACACATATTTGTAAGAACTTCAACATGTTTTTCTAACAGCTGACCCTTCAAATGTGGAAGACAAATAGCCCTAAAAGAACTACTTTGCAGCAGTCTACTGCATCTTGCTCCAACTGTTGCACTCACTGCTGGCTAGCAAGCTGAACTAACCTATGGCTGGTTAGAAAAGACAGACAGCACATAGGCAGTGCTGGCATCGCCCTTTTAAGCCAAAGCAGAGTTAGATTTTCTCAATTATTTCCTGAAACACCAGTCCTGGAAACAGAAAGGAAATCACAGAACCACAGAATGGCTGAGGTTGGAAGGCACATCTCTAAAGGTCATCTTGTCCAACCTCCCGCTTAAGCAGGGCCACCTAGAGCTGGTTGCCTAGGACCATGTCCAGACAGCTTTTTAGTATCTCCAAGGATGGAGACTTCACAACATCTCTGGGCAACCTGCACCAGTGCTTGGTCACTCCCATAGAGAAAAAAAGTGTTTCCTGATGTTCAGAGGAAACCTGTGCTTCAGTTTGTGCCCACTGCCTCTGTTTCTGTCACTAGGCACTGCTGATGAAAAAAGATTGCCTCTGTCCTCTTTCCCACCCTCCTTTCTGGTATTTATAAGATCCCACTGAGCCTTCTCTTCTCTAGGCTAAGCAGTCCCAGCTCTCTCAGCCTTTCCTCATATATAAGATCCTCCAGTCCTTTAATCATCATTGTGGCCCTTCACTGAACTCTCTCTAGTATGTCCATATTTATCCTGGACCCAGAACCTGGACCTCGCACTCCAGGTTATAGCCTCACCAGAGCTGGGTAGAGGCGAAGGATCACCTCCCTTAACCTGACGGCAACACTACCTCTAATACCATCAGCCACCTTTGCCACAAGGGCAACTGGGAGAACCTCTCCACCAAGGGACAGTCAGAAAAAAGGCAAGACATGGTGAGAGTGCCACATACAGATGGTAGCTCTGTCTTATGTCCATCAGTCCCCATATCCTGCGGATCAAGCATAAGCTTTTTAATGATGAAATGAAATGGAATGAAATTAAATGAACAGTTCAGTTGGAAGGGACCTACAACAATCATCTAGTTCAATTGTCTGACCACTTCAAGGCTGACCAAAAGTTGAAGCATGTTATTAAGGGCACTGTCCAAATGCCTCTGAAACACTGACAGGCTTAGGACATTGCCCGCCTCTCTAGGAAGCCTGTTCCAGTGTCTGACCTCTTTCCCAGTAAATAAATGTTTCCTAATGTCCAGTCTAAACCCTGCCTGGAACAGCTCTGAACCATTCCCACACACCCTATCAGTGGATCGCAGGGAGATCAGCACCCCCTCTCTCCACTTCCCCTTTTCAGGAAGCTGTAGAGAGCAACGAGGTCACCCCTCAGCCCCCTTTTCTCCAAACTAGACAAACGCGGTGTCCTCAGCCGCTCCTCACAGGACATGTCTTCCAGCCCTGTCACCAGCTTTGCTGCCCTCCTCTGGAAGCAGTCAAGTACCTTCACACCGTTCTTAAACTGTGGGGCCCAGAACTGTGCACAGAACAGTGTAAGGCCACACCAGTGCTGAACGCAGCAGGATCAAAATCTCTTTGGACCAGCTGGTTATACTGTGTGTGATGCACCCCAGCATGTGGTTTGCCCTCCTGGCTGCCCATGGGGAC
>NW_009936953.1:15560-15777 GCF_000696875.1 Nestor notabilis
GGAGCTGGGTCCCACCCAGCACCTCCCGATCCCTTTCTGCAGCTCCCTGTCTCCAGCCCCCCTCTCCCAGTTTACATTCGTGTCTGTGGAAACACATGCGTATCACATCCGTGCCACACAACGTTTTGAGCGTCAGCTACAACCTGTAAAACAAACGGGGACTAACAGACTGGGAATGCCTGGCTTGGGCAGCCGTGACCTTAGGGGAGACAGTACC
>NW_009936954.1:0-16469 GCF_000696875.1 Nestor notabilis
TGCCCAAGGAAGTTGTGAATACTCCAGCCCTAGTGGTATTCAAAGCCAGGTCAGACAGAGCCTTGGGCGACATAGTTCAATGCGACATGTCCCTGCTCACAGCAGGGGGGTTGGAACTAGATGATCTTAAGGTCCTTTCCAACCCTAACTATTCTATGTTCTATGATTCTAACTGTGTTACAGTGGTGTAGCCCCTGTTTTTTTAACTCCTGTTATTTTCAAGACTAATTAGTCTTGAAGGAAGCAACAGCCAGTTCCTGAAAGACTTCTTTCCTCTGTGTGCTGTGAACAAAGACAGGAAAAATTCAGTCATGTTTCAATAGGATACAGATAACGTGAAAGAATAACAGAATACATAGAATAAAATTGGGAATAAAAATAGCATTGTGTCGATGGAAGGCTTTTTTATTATTTATTCTCACTATGCAATGCTCAAAGTTCTTAATGAGAGTCAGAGCTCTGCTCTATTAGGTGCTTTGCAAACACAGAGAAGGAGCTGGACCCAACTGTAAAATTTTTACAGTTCAATGAGAATCATTCTCAAAGCTCAGGAATTCTCTGTAATGGTTTAAATTTGTGTATTCTGTAAGACTTCCACATCGAAAAGAATATATTCTTTTTCTTACATCAGGATGAAAAACATTAGAATTTTAATTCACTTAAAGGCCAATGAGTTGATGCATACCCAAATAGCAGCTGAACTCAGGAAATAATCCTAATAGTACTGTTACTTAAGACACTTAAAATTATATTGCATGTACTTAGAAGAGTCTTCTAAAAAAAGATTCTTTGAAAAAAATTAAAAAAAAAATTCTATTTAACAAAATTTTAAAAAACTATCATGTTTTTTCTGACATGATAGTTCAGCGAAAATTGTTTAAGTACTGAGACTCTACACATCTTACCTAGCAACTCAGGAGCCATTTATTTGAGACTGCTTAGAGAAGACAGATATGAAATGAACCCATGGATTGCTTATCTTCTATTTGTGGAAAAGCCATTTTGAAGTTACTTCTTCAGCTCATTCAGGCTGACCACACTGCTTGCAGACTTCATGTAAGTCTCTTCCCCCACCATGTCAATCCCTTGCTATTGATCTCTGATGCTTATCCTACATATTCCTTTTATCACTCTTAATTCTATCAGATAACAATAAATACCTTGTACATGATTGTACAGTGCATTTGATGTATAAAATCATGTATCACTGGAGTTTAATTATATAGCAGAAATGGTTTATACTTACCATTTCAGCATATCTACAGAAAACATCTCCCTAAGGACTTGCATATGTATCACAATACCATTTCTTCCCTTTGGGTAAAATGGGCATCTAAAATATTAAGATAAAAGAAGAAACCAGCCATAGCTTAGATAGTTTTGCAACTGAAGTGCAAAATTTGGATTTAAGAGATGTAGAATCACTGCACAGTTACAGAGAACTGCAGTGGGTTTTCCTGCATATTACCCTAACAGGAAATAAGATTGAAAGTTAAGCAAATAATTCACTATAATAGTATAATAAACTTTCAATATTTAATGAAAACAATAAATAATAGATTGTAGCTGTCAACCTAAAACCTCACCAACTTGAGAGGCGGAATAATACTTACTCAAACACACGCAACTGTGCACACAGGCTAAGTGAGGCTTTTTAATAAAAAAAACAAAATACACCAAAAAATCTTCAGATTTTTGTTCCTCTATTCTAGTGTCCACTGTAGGCAGGTGAAATCTCTCATGGTTATCATCATGTTTTGAACTGATATAATTTGAAAATAATTTTGAAGTCAAGGTCTTATGATGCTTTATGACCTCCTTTTCTGTTTTTCTGAAATATTCTTGGATTGACTTAAAAGAGAACTGCACATATGGTCTATTGGATTAAACAGAGAGGTAGGAAGGCCAGATTATTACCAAAATAATTTATATTTCCTTTTGCATTAGCTGTATATTACAGGAACTGTAACTAAATAAGACTCTCTGAAATTTATAGTCAGGTATACTTTGGATTAAAGAACAGACTACAAAAAGAGATTTTAAATTGACCAGAGAACAGAAAGTATGACCAAAAACTGGAGATGAGGGGATGAAAATTAGAAAGATCTTGACATGCAACCTGAATGTAGTTCTTCCTATGGCATATACTTATTATTTGTTAGAATTTCAAAGCCTGTAAATTTGAAATTGGTACATTATCAATAAAAATTGATCTTTTTATTCAGCATCCCTCTTAAAATAGACAGCAGTGAAGGTAAGTGCTCAGTCATCATTAACTGTACTCCTACACTTGAAAGCAACACTCCATTAAGAAGTAGCACTATTCATTTAATGACATACTGATACCTCTAAGAACTTTCTTGCTAAAATTTACTAGAAAAATCCTGTTACTTAGAACAGCTGATGATACGAACAAGAAGAGGAACCATTTAAAACGGTGCATGCTCCGTAACAATCCCAGCAAAGCCAATCTTTCAAAACCAGCCTCTTAGGAATAAGGAAATCTTTACGTAGGATTTTTAAACAAACAAATAAAACCAAGGGTCTTTCTCTTCTGCATTCTTCAATCATCTCTGATAAATGAAGATTAAGAAGTAGTTACTCATAGGCATTATAATATTCTATAATTACTTACTAAAGGACTTCTTGCACTTTCACCTTGCCATAGCCAGTTTTGTCTGGCTGGAGACAAGGTGCCAGTTTGATGCAATATTTCAGCTTCTGTGTTTTGAGGGTTATTTAAAAGCTCATCCTAAGTAATCACCCTGATAAATGTAAAGAAAAGCAACCAAAATTGGTTCACAGAAGGATATTCTTTCCTTGGTAGAAATAAAACTTCACGAAGTGCTTTTGTCAATCCCAGTAAGACTTTGACAGTAACACCTAACCTCCATCCTTGACCCAGCAAGTCTGAACTGCATTTAATTGGTCTGTCTGCAAAGCTATGAAAAATTTCTTTTTGTGTATTATAAAATAAAATGTATATATTTCATACAGCCGGGAAACAATATCTACTATTCAGAGCTGCTGGCAGCACAACAGAGCACTTTCCTTGTAAAACTCTCTGAAACCATCCTTTTTTTCCAGCCCTGCTTTTAGGTGCACTGAAGAAGCCAAAAACATAAAAATCAACAAGAGAAGAGCATAATCACTGGAAAAGTCAAAGGAAATAAATCATTCTGAGTAGAAGCACAAAGTTTAGTGGAAATCCTGAGAACCTCTCAGATTTGTTGAGTTGGTTTGTGGAGCTGGGGAAGGACCTATCAGACAAAGTCACTGACCAGCCTCACTGAAATGAAATCCTCATGTGTGTCCTGTCTTTTTTTTCTTTTTTATCTTGACTTACAGATCTTCCTCAGCATTGAGCTACTCCCCATAAATCCACATGACTAACAGCATGCAGACTTTTATGAGATAAATATCAGTACAATTAAGAACCTAGTTTATTTTTAAAAAACTAAGCTTTTTGATACATGATAAACATTCAAAGATGAGAAACTTACTTACACAGGAAAAGACAGAAGCTTTCTAATCTATTATTCATATGTCTGTCAGTGTGAGTACTCATGACAGTTTTGAAATGCTCTCAAAACATGGCCATTTTTATTGTTGGAAAATATAACGGGTTAAGACATATCCACATTACAGAACAAGTCGGCCAACAAATCTATGCCAGGAGACTCCCTCATTGAAAGGGAACATGCTGAAGTAGCTACACGAGCCACATAAAGATATAAACAAAGGTAACAACAGGACTTATTTCACCACTGAGATGTAGCTACCCAAGGCATTTTGCTGGCAACAAGATCTTAGTAAGGGAGAGCAGGGGAAGACGTGATCTTCCCAGTTTCCAGTTAATATACCTTAAGCTAGAAAAATTTATAGGATGGGCTGAACCTGAGCTGTGCAAAAACAAAAGTCACTGAAGCCTTGGGAAAACATTGTCTGGTTAAGAGAAGGAAAATGATTATTTAAAGGATGTACATATTGATAATAAATGTAGACTTCATTGAGCCAGTACCAATACAACAGTGATGTTGTAAACATCACCACCTTTTAAGGCTGAAAACAATAGCACTGATGTCTTAGCAGGTCTTCACACCTGAGATCTATAGGTACAGACCTACTGTCCCACAGCCTTCCGATAAAACCAAGCTTACGCCACAGAGTGTGCCAGGCAGCAGCAGCATGGCTTGCCCACCACTGCTTCTCTATGGCAGGTGCAACACTAGAACTTTCAGGACTCCTACATTACTCCATCTACTAACTGCATTCTTGTAAGACAGTCCCCTTCAGCCTTACCTTCCTCTTCAGCCTTTTTTTCCCCCTCTTTTAATCAGAAATACTTTGAATAACGTAAGTCATAAAATCAAAGATGACAGGAAGAGGACATCAAGAAAGCATTATGTCTTTCTGACTCCCTGTGTCACCCCCGAAGCATAAAAAACTGTTCCTAAACTCACCTTCAGAATTTCTTCATTCCTTACCTTCAACCTCTTTGCAGTCTCCATCTGAAATCAAAGGACAAATAAACAGGTAGATTAGGAGTGTCCTGTGTAGAAAATACATTTAGAAATTATGTACATCATGTGCAAATTAAATCTGGTTTTATTCTTCCAAGCCCCTTTAGATGCAGTGATAACTAACTGGAGAAAACGGTGATTGAAAGTATGTGCATCTACAGTTGTAACAAGCACTTTGTTTTATCTTTCTTTTTCTGCTTTCCCTATAAAACCTTCAAGGCAGTGGGTCTCCCACTATGTGCCTGGAACAATTAAATACACATTTGGGTCAACACATGGTCTTGTGGATTAATCGTAGTGCAGAAAAAATACAACAACTCTTCACCTCTACAACAGTGCTATAAATAATTTACCAAACATGCCAGCAGTTTGTGTGTGACTTGCAGAACCGACTCTGAAAAGCACTGCCAAGATCTAAGACCATTTTCAACCTAAAATTGCTCACAATTTTAAAGACACTGGCAGTAGAAAGGCAGAGGGGGGAGGGGAGGTAGGAGAAAAGGAAGAGTCTCTTCCTGATCAGTGACCTGGACACAGATTTCCTTATTGTCTTTAACTCAAACACATAGAAATGAAACGGTAACAATAATGAGAAAAATGCTATGCTGATTTTCTATAATCCTGAGTAGAAAAAGACCATTCCCTTAAGTGCTGTTTTGGTAGGCATTGAGCAGGAGCCAAAATCGCCCCCTCCTGTTCCTCCCTGGATATTATTTGCTGCTGCCCAATGTCAAATGACAAAGCACCAGTATTTATATGGTTTTATACCTGCAGGTATTGGTGTGAATTAAGTCTTTTCTATTAGACTTCTGTAACTATGATAGTCACACAATGCAGCAATACACACTTCAAAACACTAATTAAAAACAAACCCTTAAAGTACATACTCCATTTGCTTTGGAGCATCAATTATAAAACCAGATGTTAGAGCCAGATGTCAAAGAATTATTTTCATAAGCCACAGCTTATAGCCATATAGCCTCCATTTATCATCTCAGATGGGAACACTTAATTTGACAGCAAGCATTTTGGTTAATAGCCAGTTTCAACATTAGCACTTGTTTTTTGAAATTTTGTGTAAAGAGATGCGATAAAACTGTCTATAATGAAAATTCTGTTATTTCAGTTCTGTACTTCAGCATTTCCAAATCATGTCTATCTCTGCATAAGCTGCAAATATTTTAAACACATATGAATGTCTGTAGGAGTACGTCTCACATAGGCATACATTTTTCTACGTGCAAGCCTATATAAAACATACCTACAGAGAGATGTTGCTGCCTAGAAGCAATGCTCCTCTTTCAAGAAATTTATCTTAAAATAACTGAAAATAAAAGGTCTTTGCTCCTGTTTCTTGACCATTACAAATGTTTATTGATTGGCAAAAAATTATTGTATCCTGTTACTTTTGCTACGTGGCTAAAAATGAAATTTAGACTTGGACCTTTCAGTGCAGCCTATATTTAGCAACACAAACCCTGTCTTCATGCATGCTTCTTCCATTTCTAGGTAAACATCTATACCAGGTCTTCACTGCTGTTAAGCTGGCACAGGTCCATTGATTTCAACACTGTGTTCAAGTTTCTTTTACATTTGACAGAAAAAAAAAATAAATAAAAAATCTATCAGTTCTGGAGCCAGAAACAGTGAGGAAGAGATTGATGCTGGCGTACCTTACAAATCTCCCAACAGATATCAATCTGCCTGGATTTTAGCCCTGAAAGTGAATAGTCCAACTGCAAGACTTCCATTGAGAAGAAGTGGATAATCATATCAAATTAAGTGACAAATTTGTGAAAAGAGCAAATTCATTTTCATTTTGACTAAAGCCAGGATTTGATTTTCCAGATAGTGAGAAGAGACAAGTATACTATTTAAACTAGGAGATTTCAGGTTTGAATTATTTAATCCAGATGGCAAAACACATTTTTTGGCTGTGGATCACACATTTTCAAATCCAGAAGTTAATTTTAGTATAAAGTCCTGAAGAAAAAAATCAAAATGTTAAATTAGCCCTATCACAAATTCATATCATATTGTGCTCTCTGTATTTATGAAAAATTAGGGAATGGGCATTTTGGTTATTCCTATTCACAAATCAAAGAATGTAACAAACTAATGCATAAAAGGACTGAAAAGGAATGTACAAATAAGGTGTCAAATAACTCCTACAAATGGGAAATGGAAATGAATCATAACACACCTGTAATTCTTCAACAGGAGGGAGGCATGGCCAGATCACAGACTGCAACTACTAATAAGAAAACCAGTCTCTTAACTGCAGATTAACATAGGAATCATGGCCAACATCTTTCTTTCCATGCTGACCCAGAAGAAATGTACATGAACTTTGCTGCTAAAAAGGACTTCAGAGCATTTCTAAAACAAAAGAAGTGCATCTGAAATTTTGCTTCCTAAAGTTACCTACAGATAAGATAAGAATTCACAGAATTCTACAGACAAGAATTCACAGTTTCGAATTCTGAAAAATAAAAATAACAAAAAAAAAGGGTGGGGGGATGAAATATCAGCACCTTGCCTGGTTTCCTGCTAGTTTCCTTACGAAGCCAGGAAAAGGAATCCCTAACCTTCTTTCAGGTTCACAGCTCTAAATCAGCAGCACTACTGAGAGGACTCTTGGCATGTCAACCTAGGACAGTTTTGCAATACAGGATGCCTTGGTGTTGGTGGCATTGGGTCATAAAAAGTTCCATCTAACAGTAGAGATTCTGAAGGCCACAAACATTCTGACTGGGGCAATGAATATCTGCATAAACTCTTCCACAAAGTTCAGCAGCAGAAATGCTGAAACCCTGGAGGTAACCATGCTCAAAGAGCTTTCCAGGTTCTGAGTTGATGAAGATGGAAGCATTAAGACTTCTGCTGGAAAAGAAATATTTTCATTGTTTTTATGATGGCTTCAGACTTCTTTTCCATGATTTTTTTTTCCTGTCTTGGAAACTGGAAATTCCATCTCTAAGAATTGGTGGAGTGTAAGTCTTATAAGTGCTGGGCAGTATGCAAGCAAAACAAAATCAAACACATTATTTGAACAAGTTAGTAGATCAGAACTTAATTTGACTTTCTTTCCAGTTGTGGAAGAAAACCAATACTGAAACATCAGAGTTATTCATACCCTTAAAATTCTGAATTTTCAATATCCTGTAGTAGTTAAGTCAGCACAAGACTGGCAACATCTCAGTTCCCTTCTTGATTTTGAATGCTTGCATCCAAATACAACGTAAAGAGTCTGAATTCAGTATTGAATTTTCGATAAGTACAAAATAAGACCCTGACACAGGAAAACGCCTGTATACAGTAAATGTAACTTCTGGCTTCAGCTGTTATGGTCTGGAAAAAGGCTTTCAGTGCTCTTCTATCTGCTAATGATATACGAGCAAAGTATCACCATTTAATTAACATGTTAACAAACGCATACTGAATGTAGAGGCAATGAGAAAGTAATAGTCTACCCTTTCATATATATTGTGCATGTTGAACAGCTCTAACATTCAGATCATTAGCCACACAAAGTTGTTTTTCCAGTCACAGACATCCATGTTTTTACTTCAGCAGCCATAACACTCCTAATGTCTAAATGAGTTTGCTTTCCCAGAGTGTCTGGGAAATGGTTTTGCTAATCTCAGTCTACAAACTCATTACCAAACTAAATTCCAGCATCTTTTCTAGTGTCTAGCCAGAATATCAAGTTTCAGGCACCTTTCACTACTCCTTATTTATGTAATTCTTTATTAAACCTCTATTTTACAGCCATTTTTTACAACTTGGGTATATTAAGTTACAAGGTTCTGGATAATTGGAAAAGATTCAACAACAGCTCCAGAGGTACCAAAGATTTGAGATGGAAGTGTAAAATAATTTGCAGAGCAGTGATATACACAATGCTGGCAGCGGAACAATTTGATGTTGATGCAATTCACATGGCTGCTGCTGTGTGTTTTCCATTTTACACAGGAAGGTATGTTACATTCCTTCCCATCTCATGTTAGTCTAGGAATTTATTTCTAAATAGCTGTTTAAAGGGTAGTACCAAATTACCACAAGCAAGATGACGAACACAGCAGCTAAATAATCTGTATTTATGAAGTACTGCAGACGTTTGAAACACTGTGCAGACATTAAGTCACTAAACCTTCACCATACTTTCACATACAGGCAGGCAGAAGGAAATACAGCATGAGTACAGTCATGTGGCAGCCAAAGGAGTGCACCCAGGGGACAAAGAAATCAGGGGACAAGAAAACACAAGAGGACAATGGACCCAAGTTGCAAGACACAAAGGGGAAATTAGTATTAGGTACCAGGGAAAAAAAGACTAACACCTCATATGGAAAGGGTGTTCACACACTGGGACCACCTCCTTTGCTATGAAATCTCCATTCTTAGAGGTATTCAAGACTTGCTTAGAAAAGGCCGCAGCAACCTCAACTGACTTCTAAGTTGCATTTAGCTACAAGCTCAATTCTGCTTTGACTGGGCTTGGACCAGACAACTTCCTGTGGTCCTTCTTCCAGCCTAAATTATTCAAGGGTTTGATCTCACTTTTCATCCAACATTCAGGATTCCACAATTTGGAAACAGATAAAAGATGTCTCTGCTGTGGAAAGCAGAGCCACCTTTTCAGTAGCAGGCAACAGAAGGGCATCAGGCTGAGCAAGGCAGAAGTTTCAGCAGCACACCCAAAATTCTTTTTTCTATATAATACCTGCTTTTTCCTCTACTACCTTAAAGAAAGACAGCATGCACTAAATAATAAATATTATTGCTCTAATTTTGTCTTCTCAATGTTTGTCTGGAAAATGTTGCAACATGCTGAGCTTCTAATGGACTTCCAAAGGGCAATAACCTCCCTGAAAATTGAATTAAGTCTACAGGTGGAAGCATGCCTGATTCAGGAAGCCCATCATATTCTATCCTAAGTTCATCAGAGCAGATTAGTATTAAAAAAAAGTGCTAAATTTGAAAACAAACTTTCACCAATTAAATGTTTATCCTGTGCAACAGCTTTAAAACAGAGGAGTTCTGCACTTTCTTTTTGCTCCTTCAAAATCTCATTTTTATATGTTTGTTTGGGTTTCTTTTAATTTCAAATTACCTACTGAAAGACTAAAAAAGTACAAGTATCCTAAAGAATACAATACACAACAATGCAATTAATTAAAATTTCATTGCTGCAGTTAAACTAACAATTCCAACCAAGCAGAATCCTGCAGCTGTCTATACATTTCTCTGCAATGGGAACTAGTTAGCCTCAAAGAGGGTCAAGGGTATTTCCCTAGAGATTTAACAAAAGATAATCTATAACGGTGCTGCCTTCCTAGAGAAAGCTGTCTGGGAATTAACCATTGCTACTTGTAACAGGCAAGAAATATTAAGTAAGTGCCTTGTGACTTGCATAAAGTGATCTTTACAGACTGCCCAGAGAGGTTGTAGCTAGAAACATTCAAGGTCAGATTGAATGGGGCTCTGAGCAATCTGGTCTAGTGGAAGGTGTCCTTACTCGTTGCAGGGGGTTAGAACTAGATGACCTTTAAAGGTCCCTTCCAACCCAAACCAGTCTACGATTCTCTCTACAATTCACAAGAAAGCTAAAACTGCATTTAAGCTGTAAAAAAGTTTTGGTCTTATCAACTGTTCTTACTTACTAAAGTAATCTAAGCAGTCAAGGTTTCTATCACGCCAGTGTCTATTGAAGTTTCATGAAGAAGAATTCCTAAATGCTTTAAAATGGCAATAAGTACAACACTATTATTTTTTCTCATCCTTCCCAGCTTCAAGGAGAAATTGTACAATTAACTTCAGATATTTCAAGTTGCTTCATTTTGGTTCTAGCAATTTTTCATGAGGTAGCTGTGCGTTTGCTCAAGAGTAATATACAGAAAGAAAATTAAATCAAATGCAGTAATGCAAATCGATAAGAAAAAAAAATCCATGAATTCTTAGTTACAAAGATGGAATTCAGAAAATTAACATAAGTATACATCTGGCATGTAAAATTGCTAGTAAGTGACCAAAAGTATACACAGATCTGTTATTTAAATTTATTTCAGCCTGGAAATGGGCTCTTGGAATGCAGCAAGCACATAACTAATTGATTTATACACTCTAAGTTGTTTATTTCAGTTAGAAAATACACTTTTCATACACTGCTGAAAGACCTGGCAGTGAAATTATCTGTGAAGTGCCTACTGTTTCTTTCTTGAGTATTTTATTACTGTTCCTTTTACAACCATTTTTTTTTCTAGAAATCAAGAAATACGTAAAAGTTCCCATTGTTGCAATACAGATATTTAAATGGAGGAATTTGGGTTTTTCACTGACTCCAGTGCAAAGGAAAATAAAATACGATTCCATCTATCATCAGTGTTATACATGGCTGTATTTCTTTAAAACTATGTATATGACAGACTGTATATGTGAGAGTTCAGGTCAACTAACATTCTGCTCATCCATATTTCTTTCTGCCACACAGACTCCCTTTATTTTCTCCTGCTACTTCCCAAGGTTTCTGGACACTTAATGCAGCATCACTAAAGAGCTGGAGTGAATATCCCAACCTGAGACATGCTCTATTTAAAATGAGTGCTTATCTGAAAGCCACTTCCTGGATAATTAAGAATATATAACCTGTAATTTTAAATAATCTGATTGCAAAGCAAATATATTGAGCAGGCTACTTAACATCAGATGCTGGATGAAATACTCAAACCATTAGTATTTTAAAGACAAAACTTTAGTAGAGGTATCTTTGTATACTGCACACATAATGTGCAACAACCAGCTTTCTACATTGTCAAAACCCAAGCTCACTGACAATTATTTCTGAACATTTTAAGTTGAATTAAAAAAAAAACCCAAAAAAACCACTTCAGGATTCTGACTTCTTCACACTAGGGTGGTTCCTTTTGCATTAGTATCATTCTCTTTAGTTACATTTTACTTCTTCTTTCACCATGAAGATGCTTTTTTAAAAACAAAACAATTGTCAGCAATTTGCCTCTGTCATAGTTTTCTTCCACCATGAAGTAAAGATATATGTGCTATATACAACATTTTCTACAGCAACAGGAAAACATAATCATCCCATGTAAAGCCAAGAGAAATGAGCAAAGTGATATGAAGAATGATCAGCTCTCATTGAGCGGAGTTTTGCTACGACATATTATCAGCACCAAAGTCTTCACTTCAGTGGAGTTAATCCCAATCCATGTCAACATAACTGAGAACGGATACTGGCTTGTCTGAATTCCCGTGACTTTACAACTGTATTGGCTCAATTGGCACTAATTTAGGAGATTTTTTTAGAATTAAACGACTTGTGGATTAACCTATTACTAAAACTCTACTATGGTTATTTGCTCTTCACTAGGACACTGTTAACAAATTATCTGAAATATTAGCATTTTAAAGTTTTTTGTTTCTTTCGTTTTCTTTTTCAAAATTTCACAGATTTAGGAGAAAAAAAACTTCAGATTTTTTTTTTTTCCCTTCATTCCTACCTCTGTAGGTTTGGGTGGATAATATCCGTAATCTTGTATGTAATCCCAACTATACTTCAGCCCTGCTTTCATTTTGCTAGTACTGGGAGAAATATGCCTACATTTTTGAAGCTTATAAAACAAAAGGTGGTGGTATGCCAACATTGTTCACCACATAACCCTGCTTCAAGGCTGGCCTCACTACCTGTTCAAAGACTACAGAGTAAACAAACATTTTTTAAACCAGATTCCAATTGCAAATATAAGTCTTCCTTGGTGCAGTCTGCCAGGGCAGTTTTTGCCCTGCATGTGCACATGTGCAAACAAACATAAACCTGAACCTGAAAAGCACTAGAAGCAATGCTGGGATGATTCGACAAGCCCAAAGAGAATCATATAAATCTTTTCTTAACATCTTCCAAGTTCAGAAATCCCACAAAACTAGAATCTACCCCATTAATTTTCTGCATAATTGTTTCACATTAATTTTAAAGTTTAGAGTCTAATCATCAATCTGGATCTCTCAAGAAATAGTAAGGCACGTCAGGTTAGAAGATGCTGACCCTGGGATGGGATATTCCATCAGGTTCTCATAGCCATTTGTGATCTATTGTGACTGAATACAAAATCTAAGGTGGATTGCATCTATGCCACAGACCAGAAGAGACAACCAAAGCATCTAGTCTAACCTCCTTGTACCACAGATTCTAAATTTCACCCAGATACAAAAACAACTTAGCATCTTGTTACTAATAATAGGGAAGCTAGTTTGATGTGTGCAGTGCCGGATACTGCCAGCAAAAGAAGGAAGCTGATCAGCTAAACAGGGAATGAAAAGATATATCTTTCAGGAAGAATATAATCCTGAATAATTAGTTAAAATTGGTTCAGAAGCTTTGTTTGTGACTGTAGGCAAGAATCTCATTTTCCTTTAAGGAGACTGACCCAAGCAATATACCTGGTTTATCATGGTAAAACTCTTCATTTTATTTAAAGAATAAATTAATTAACTGGATTCACAGAATTGGCTAAAGAATGAACCAGGACTGGTTAGTATGAGCTAACATGCTATTGTTTAATGACTTAAAATGTATTAGAACTATGCTTAACCTTTTAGATCTACAGGTTTTTGTTTTTCACAAACTACAGAAAGCCCACGTACAATTCTGTCTTAATGAAATTCATATAAAACTCCCAAGCAGTCCATACCCAAAGCAAATGCCCAGACCCAGCCTTAAAGAGATTGACATGCCCCCACATCTAAAGAATAGAAGGTACAGCTTCCCCATCCTGAACCCTGCTGGTCCCCGTGACATTCACAATTCAGATACCCCGAAGGAGCAAAATGAGGCACTTGAAGCTGCCAGCAACCAGCCCTCCCCCAGTGTCCAACACCACCTTCACAAATTGCAGCCTCATGTTACAATGGTTCTGAGAAGACATGTTGTTAATGACAACCTTCTCCAAAATTCCAGAGCAGCCATAAAAAACTAGACGAAGTTTTTCCTTCAGCACGGTGCATTCATCGCATACCTGTGACCCGTTCCTGACTTCCTACATAGTATGGTTCTGCCTCTCTGTATGTTAAGGGACCCACACACTTTCTGTTGTGGTTGTATTTCAAATGCTGGCATGGAGAGAGCCGGACTTAGCAAGCTGGGCTCATGCATGAGTTTTCCACACGCTTTCGTCACAGTCTGAGGCCAGCCCAGACAGTATGGGAACTCCCAAATGACAGATGATCCATTTCTATTCACCTCACGTTTCCATTGTAAATATAATTCATATTGGACCTGCTGAAAAAAACTCACCTCACAAACTCAAACATGATGTAGCACATTTCAGAATACTCTTTTTTACAGCACTATTGTTATTCTAGAAGGAATTCATTTAAAAAGTAGCCAGGGTGATATCTGCATTAATATCTACATGCAGCACCTATGGATTTACTCATTAATTAAGGCGAGAACTTTTATGTCATTTGTACGGAGTGAGGTAAAGGACTTCTTTCCTGCCTTTATAAGCTTTGGTACACCAATTTCCTCCCTAAAGAGCACATAATAGCTACTTTTGAGTAAATTAGGTCAACATGTCCTCCTTTATTTTATATTAAGGTAAACTAGCCTTCCTGTCCCACTGCAGTCTAATTTTTCTTTATAGCTATTTAAAACCTATTAGAGGTTAACATTAACATTCAGACTGCTTCCTGCACTGTCTGATTTTGCTAGATGATAAACTTAATAGCATTTAGTGACAGACAGCAACTGAGAAGTTGGGGGAAGACGGAATTTCATCTCCAACAGCAGCCTACAACATTTATAGCAGTTCATAACAACATCAATAAAAATGCAGATCAACTGTTAAATGCCTGTGGTGGCAATTACTCTAGTTTGTTTACTTTGGCTAGAGCCACCAGAGAGCAGGCTCTATTCTGCTTACCAAGCACCACCTCTTCTCTTCCAATCGCTCATATCCCACGTCTGGACAGGAAGAGGAATAACTTCGGGTGGGGTCAGGAAATATGTAATAATCAGATACCATACTGCACCTGACACAGACCACATTTCTGTAGCACACAGACATTCATTCCACTGTTGTGGCAGGATGCATTAGCGTTAGTATTCAGTGATCTGCACACAAAATATAACCTTGGAAAAGACATTACCTCACAAGAAAAAAATCTCACACTGTATTCATTTTTCAAGATTGAATTAGGCCTGTTTTGGTTAAATGTGAAGATCAGTAGTTCTGAAACCCAAACCCAATGCATACATCACTCTATACTGCCTCAGAGGTTCAGTCAGTAGATGTTTAAAATCTGTCTGCTGGTAGCAGGTAGCAAAAGTCACTAGAGAGACAATGATTTACCAAGAGACTTCCGATTCCCAAAGGTGGTACTCAGGAATAGTTTTGTTCTCAGGAGTAGTGTGGCTTCTAGAGACAGCAACTCTGCAGTTGTGCTCTGCTTTGCTTTGGAATTATCTTCATTACCCAGAGACAATATCTGTGTTACGAAAGACCATGTAAGTCACTTTTACAACACTCGATTTCTAAATACACTTACACTTAACTGATACCTGACTCCTATGTCTCAGGAAAAAAAAAGGAAAAAAAAAGACATGGAAACGGAAACCTTTCTGCTAACCACGACAACGGAAAAAATGGCACTGAAAAATCTTCAGCACTTGAGCTTTACCTTTGTAAGGGGTGCTTGACATCTTCCTTCAATCACACAAAAGGAACTCTGGGCTATTTGGACACAGTCTAGAAGGACCAAGCTGGGCCTATGCAATGAATCAGTTGCTATTAGGTGCAAAGGAACTTTAAACAATATTACGGTGACCACCATCCCAAAGAAAAATCCCATTTAAACAGGTTTGATCTATATCCAGGCTTCCCATGCTTTCATGCTTTGGGCCTTACTAATAGCAACAACTAAGCCTTGTTTTGCAAAAACTCATCACACTTATGATTGTGTTTCATTACTGTGCAAGCTCAACTAACTATGGCAGAATTGTTTCACCACATATGCCTAGTACACATGTAAACCCAGTGCCCATGCTCCTGTCTGATGCTATGCTATATATGAAAGTATGACATTAGTTTGGTTTCGACAGCACCAGTACAGGACAGCTGTTTAAGCTATTTAAGAAGATATCCTTAAGTCATATGAAGATAGCAAGTTTACAACTTTTTATTTAATTTGTTCCTTATTAAAAATATTTTTGTATCAATGGCTAGAATATTTTGCATTCATGCAGTTTTGTTAAAATGCAACCTGCATTCTATGTTAGAAATTCACAGCTGGTTAGCCCTCTTTCTCTTGGACGACTAGAAGCAGTTTGAGAATTATTTGATGGTGACAAGCAGTAAGTGACCAAAACCTGACTATTTGAAAGAAGGAAGATTTTTATTTAATGTTTCTAAGTTAGAGAGATCTTTGGGAATATATTGTATCATCATTAGTGCCAAGATGATTCTAAGCTGGCTGTGGGCCTTCCTGTCCTCAGTCTATTTGGTACAGGCTAAAATGCATGGAATAAAGTGAAAAAGCTTCAAAACTAGAAAAAAATCATTGACTCCAGGATTTGCCCCGGCAGATATTTTCCATATGGATATGGAAAAAAGGAGAATTCTTAAAATGCCTACATGCCTCCTTGGCCAGATTTAGCTACTTGCTTATGCATACAGGGAGGTGTTACAGAAGATGCTGCTATCTTCTTGCCAAAGAAGGTATCAATCAGACAGGTATCAATCCGTACTCACTAATGTGGCAGCACAAAGCATCCCAGACCTTTCATATTTGATCATCTTCTTCCTAATTCAGATTTCCTACACCTCCCTGTGATAGATACCAAAAGGACATCACAGAATACCAACAGCATACAGGTAATGAAAATCTATGTAATCAGCAAAGACATGTCGTGGTTCAAGCCCAGCCGGCAAC
>NW_009936955.1:0-8782 GCF_000696875.1 Nestor notabilis
GCCGGCGCTGCCAGCCGTGCCCTGCGCTGCATTTTGGGTAGTCGAACCAAGGACGCATTGCCGGTGCTCGGATCTGCAAATCGGTCGGCTCGCCCTGACAGTGAAGTGGTTGTGTACCTGTTGCTGTGCCAGCAGGCTTCTGGGAAATGCAGCACTTGGGTAAACAGATGGTTTACCGTTTTGTGGTTATTGGTAATACAGTGCGGCTTTATTTGAAAAATTATTTGAAAATATTTCCCTGAGGAAGACCTCCAGTGTGGCTCATGTAGCTCTCAATGGGCCTAAGGAAAAGTGTCCCATTCTGCCTTGTTTGTGCCTGAACATACGGTCTAAATTTCCAGCAAAATAAAACGTCTGTATACCTCTCACCCCTCCCTCAGTCCTCCAGTCCATACATGCACATTTGGTGCAGGTTCCACTCTTACTTGAAGTGCAAGCCTTCCCACACACGACCCATGTCAGCCTCAAGGTAATACAAACCTGCATTCTGCTGCACTTTGTCACATACCCCCACCTTCCTCCGGCTTTCTCCTGTTTCAAGGGCTCTTACCGCTTGTGCTTCTATTGCTGCAAGACAGCTGGCCTCTTGCTGCTCCCAGGTTTCCCCCTGGCATTCCTAGGTAGCCTCCCCTTCACTCCCACTCCTGTGAGCCTTTCCCGTGTACCTGGGAGCTGTTGCAAAGCCCTATTGCTTTATCTCACTCCGCTTTTACTCAAAATGGGGAAGAGGTAAAGAAGCACAGTTGTCCACATATGTGCAAAGAGAGGTATGGACTGAACTGAGCCCACCAACATGGTGCAGTTTGCTGATCAGCGTCTCTAAGCCTCCAGCTCCACACTGCCTCTGGCATTTATACAGTTTATTCTGTGCCCTCCTTGCGTTCGGCACACCACTCCTGCTGTTTCGGGCTTGGCTGCTTTCTTGTCACACTGCCAGAGCTCTGGGAAGGGACCCAGCTAAGGAGGAGGCTAGTATAGAGCTTGTTGCTTGTCAGCTTCACTGAAGTGTTTGTGCCAGCATATGCCCATTTGCCTATTATAGCAGCAATCGGAAACGTTGCATTTGAGGAGCCATGGAAGAAAAGGTGCTTCTCAGTTCTTTCTTTTAACTTAATCCATTTGAGAAATGAGAGAGTTGGTGTATGTACTGAAGCCAGTTACCAGCCCAGGATAGTGAGGTAGAAAGGTGTACATAGCATGGGTAGCTATGTGCCCACATTCACCCTGCAGAGGTATTCAGCTGGCTGCCCCTGGAGGTGACTCTCAGGTCTTGCTAAGTACAGGCCACTGTAGTAACAGGAGCCTCTTTGCTGGGTCCTGCTGTTGCCCTCCTTACCCCATGCACATACTCAAGCACAGGAGAACAGCATGCCCAAATGAAGTGCATAAGGCAATTCTTGTTCCTGCAGCTTTTGTTGTTCATAGCTTCTGTGAACAGGAGCTGCCTGTTCATAGAAAGGAAGCTTTCAGGGGCCTGATGATGTTGCAGTAGGGATTGTTCTATACCTTAGCTTCCAGCTTCCCATTTTGTGGGTGCTTTCCCTTCCTTTGGTATAATGATGTAAATGTGATTAGCTTGTGTTTATGCTCTCAGCCTGCAGAGCAGAGGCTTTATCCAGCTTGCCAGCCAAACAAATGTGTGGGCTGGATTCCCTTTCTTTAAAGGTTAGACTTAACCTAAGAAGGGCACATACCAATTGCTGGAAGAGATTAAACCTTAGTTCAAGACTGCAGACATGCTTTGTGGCCATGACTGGAAGAGACCAGACTTCTGTCATGAGCAATTACCAAATTTAAATTTGTAGGCTTTTGATGTAATTGCTTGTTCCCTGTTTTGGGGCAGACACTAGGAATGTTTTCTTGGCTTTGTTCCTTTTTTATACTTTTCAGTAGCTTTTTCTGTCATTTGCCGTCCAGTCAGTGTGGTTTTAGGAGCAAGCACCATGTCTGTCTAGTCTCTTTGTGCCTCTTATTCTAAAGTGATGAAAATTACCTCACCCCCCCCAAAAAAATGAGGGGAGAAAACGGGAAGAATTCTGAGTCAGAATGTGATTCTAATGTAACGTTTAACTAAGAAGTGAACATGTTAGTAATACAAATCAAAGACAAGCTTTAGGATCCAACGTCTCTCTTCTTAAAGTATGCATCCAAGGCCAGCCTTTTGGGTATTCCTCTTTATCTTTTATTTCTGCTTTTTTTTTGGGGGGGGGAGGGAGTTGCTCAGGTTGGTACTAGGTTCATATGGCCCTGATGGGAAGTCAGCATCATTAGTAAGTGATCTTGCCTGGCTACATGTTTTCCTTTCTTTTTTCCTCACCATTTTGTCTTGCTTTGTTACTAGGCATTCGTTCTTTCTCTGCTCATACAGAGTGTGGTGGTTTCAGCAGGGGTCACTAGGCACTTCTGCAACACAAGCGAGAACAATGTTTGGAGGCTGTAGGATTGTTTCTCTGTACTAAGCAACATTTTCTGTTCTATTCATTGTACTCAGTGCTGTCATCAGTGTTAGTACGTATTGCTAATGGGTTTTCTGTTTTGTTTCTTAAACTCTGTTGTTTTCTCTCCCTCAGAATTGAATTTCTGCGACACTTGAGAAGCTTCTTCCAGATCGTGTTTAAAATTGAAACAAAGGCCCCTGAGGAAGAGCACATGGGTGGGGAGAAAGTCTTAATGACGTGTGTTGGCATTGGATTTTCCAACCTTAGCAAAACTATAAGATAAAAAACATCTGCAGACTTGGTGAGATGGGGTGACAGGAAACGCTGTGAAGATCTGATAAAACCTGCCTTTCCCTGTGCTTATCCTGGCACAGGGAAACCAGTGATGATTCCAGTGCAGAGGTACCCAAGCTTGCTGCAGGTAAACAGTAAAGCTGAATTTAGTCTATCTAGACCTATGCTGTTTATATGTGCAATGCCCGTATTCTGTGCTGAATGGAGTGGCTGGCTGGAGTCTCAGCTGGCTTGGGACTTTCTGCACTGTATTCCACTGAGTGGGACATAAGTGCCTCTAACATCCCTGTGCCCTCAAGCCTTAATGCAAGGGGGCTGTAGTTCTGCGTATCTACAGACTTCACTCTGAGCTTTTTCTGAAAGGTTTAGATAGAGAGGGAAAACAAGATTGACCAAAACAAGCTTTGCAATGCAAAACAAATGATCAGAAAAAACCAATAGATTCTTGAGGTAATTGCAGAGACAGTATTGGCATGGAAGTAGAAGTAAAGGTGTAACAATAACTTTTTGTTCATACATTGCGTGTGTATAGAATTTGTCAAATAGTTCACCCCTGCTTACACTGACTAAATTATGTCCCTGCCTGTGGCAGGGTATGGTTGGAACTAGATGATCTTTAAGGTCCCTTACAACCCAAACCGTTCTGTGATAAGTTACAGTTCCACAGGAAGAAAAAAAAAACAACTGTGTTAGTTTTCCTTCATGTTAGAATTCTGCAGAAGAGACCACAGCCTGTACTCTTGCTAAGTTAGTACAGGCTGTGCCTATACTGTGTCCTCTGCAAAGACAAGCATGGGAGGAGAAACCTTGATGGTGTTTGGCTGGCTGCATGTATTCTTTCTAGGTTCGTTTGGCATGCCACACACTGCAGTTCATAACTAGTTGCGAAAGGTAGCGAAAAAAGCTGGAGGCTCTGAGGGACAAAAAAACACATTCGGTTGTGCCATCATATTTTGTGCAGCTGCTCTGTTATGAAACAGGGTATTGGATTGACAGGTGCAAAAAGTTTCTACCAGGATATAAATATTTACCCAAGAAAGACTTCTGGTAGATTCCAGGCAAACCTGCTGAATTTAATGCTGAAATCCTGACACAAAGAGAAAAATTTATACTTGATTTTGAACTACACTTAATGTGTCTGGAGTAAAATAAAGCCATGTCGAAACCTGGTATATGTATGTAATAGAGCAAATACTGGTGACTGTGTTCTAACGGTCTTACAAACTTTATCTGATGCCACTGTAAAGTGGGCATTACCTCTGTAATATGAAAAATGTATATTGGACACAAAAGGACTTTGACAAAAAGTTAGTTGATTAGTGTTTTATTAACTATTGCAGGCTGTGTGAGTCATTTTTGTACTGTACTTTGTTCTTGTTGTGATCTGTCTAAACATGTTTTGGAAAATAAAGTATTTTTTTCCTAAATAAGGTTTTATTTCCCTTTAAAACAAAACAAACAGCAGCAAAACAAAACCACAACCACCAAACCTCAAGACCTTTTCTCCAGCACTGTATGATGGAACTTCAAAAGATAAATGACTATTTGAATTGACACATCAAAAGAACAGCTTTGGGAGTTGCCAGGGTAGGAGAAAGGGAGAGGTTGGGACCTTGTAATTTTCTATCTTTCCGAAATTTCATTTGCAGCTAAGGAAACCATAAATAAAACAGTAGGTTGAAATAAGAGTAAACAGTAGAGTGAAATAAAAGTATTTGTTGGGGTTTTGTTTTGTTTTGGTTTTTTTTTAAGGTACATTAGTAAAAAATATGTGGGCAATAAGAGTTTACCTTGATCACCTCTGTCACCTTTGCAATGAAAAAACCTAGAAACTCTCCAAATTAAAATTGCCCTTATTACAGGGAGCCACTGATCCAAACATTAATAGCCACTAGAATAAGATACAAAACTTACACTAATTAAAGATCGACGATTGTAACACAGGTCAAATTTCCAAATTTCGCAAGTAAAATAAGTAAAAATTTGAAAATGTTGGCACAACTTCAAAATTAAAAAGCTTTATTATCTTTAAACTTTTAAAGCTCTTAGCTTTGAAGCTGTGCGAGCTTTTCCAAATGTTCCAGTTGCACCAAACATAGAAACAGCAACGTGTTGCCCAGGTAGCAGATTCTTTAGCAATAGAGTAAGTAGGTCATAAAAATACCTGTGTTTAACTAAACCTCAGTGTTAAAGTTGCACTGCTGACCCTTAGCCCTGCTGCAAATTGTATAGCTCTACAGCACAATGCTTGCTGCAACTCAGAATTACATGTTGCTTTACAGAGAAAAAGATACATATATGAAAGAAATACATTTTCCCAGAACAGCCAATCTCTGCAGAAACAGGAACAATTCCAGAGGAGGTTTTAGGTAAGAGTTTTCTTAAAACTGTTAGCCCTTCACGTTCTGGGAAGAGTACTTACTAGGAGGAAATCCTGCAGATAAAAGCTGTTTGTTTATTGGCGGAACAGTTGCCTGTTTCGGTGGACTGGTCCCACAGACAGTAAAATAATTCAGTTGTAGAGCTGGACAGAGGAAATTTCTGGTGAGGACAATTTATACTTTCTAGACCCAGACTTTGTGTTATATATAACATAAAGTTATATATATGTATGTTGTATATATAATTTTATATAGTTACTAGAAGATTCATCTTTCATCTCAATTTATCATGGCAGATTTAATACTCAGATGACTTGAATTTTTACTGATTAGCTGTACTTGAATAATCCTGTACTCTCTGAGCTATGCATCAGCAATTTAGTTAATCATTTGGGTGAACAGCTCTGATAATACCCTTCTGCTGTGACTGAAAACTTTGCGGCTTACAGAAAGCTTTAAGGCTGGACCGTAAGGCAGTACAAGTGAGGGAGGGGACTAAGTAGCGAGTATTTTGTAATGTGCATTTTAATTACAATAATTTTAACATATTGGGAGAGGATGAGTTCTGGTGTCCTCAACATAAAAAGGACATGGAGCTGCTGGAGCAAGTCCAGAGGAGGGCCACGAGGATGATAAGAGGACTGGAGCACCTCCCGTATGAAGACAGGCTGAGAAAGTTGGGGTTGTTCAGCCTGGAGAAGAGAAGGCTGCGTGGAGACCTCATAGCAGCCTTCCAATATCTGAAGGGGGCCTATAAGGATGCTGGGGAGGGACTCTTCATTAGGGACTCTAGTGGCAGGACAAGGGGTAATGGCTTTAAACTTAAACAGGGGAAGTTTAGGTTAGATATAAGGAAGAAGTTCTTCACAGTGAGGGTGGTGAGGCACTGGAATAGGTTGCCCAAGGAAGTTGTGAATGCTCCAACCCTGGAGGTGTTCAAGGCTAGGCTGGACAGAGCCTTGGGCGACATAGTTTAGTGCAAGGTGTCCCTGCTCATGGCAGGGGGCTTGGAACTAGATGATCTTAAGGTCCTTTCCAACCCTAACTATTCTATGATTCTGTGATGAAGAACACACAGAAAAATGGTTGGGGAGAGGAGGAGAACTGATCAGAACACCTCTCTAAATGGACAATCTCTTCCTTTAAACTTGCCTAACCGGAAAGGCTGCTACAGTGGTGATGTGAAAAGTATTTGCAAAGTGTGCCTTTAGCATGCACCCACTTTGACTTCTGAAATATCTAATGTCAAACTCTTTTCCATTTCTAAGCTGTGATGGTAACTTGACTACACCTTCTATGGTCAGAAAATTCACGTTAACTTGCTGTAGCACAGGTTCTGGAGCAGTAGAGATTATGGTGAAGGTGGAATTGCTTCAGTCCAAGCCAGTGCACTTTACTGAAGGCTTATGAATAGAAACCAGTGCAATAACTGTCTGGGGAAGCACACAGGAGGTAAGTTGCAAAGGCCAAAACAGTAAGTACATGGCTGTCTTGGGTAATGTTTTCAAAATAGTGTTTATGTTACTGTTCTTCTCCTTCCCCACAGGTAGTACTATGAGTCAAATGGATCTTGTTTCAAGCCACTGAGGCATAATTCTGCTGTTTTGCAGGCTCTGACATTCACTTCCCCTTTTTTCAATTACACTCTTGAGACAGCAGCAGGAGGAAAAGTACCAGCTTTCAGGAGGCAAAATTTTGCCTGTGAATTTCTTTCTCATTTTTTTGACACAGTATGGCCATCTCCACACTTCTATTTTGTATGTCTGATGAAAGCATTTCTATTTAGTCTACATCCTAGGGGATGCCAAGTGAGACATGCAACTGTGTGACAGCAGCTCTAAAAGCAAAAAGTTGAAAGGGACATCTTTTTCAGTTATTGCTTAGTTCTTGGTAAGCTCTGTCTTAATCATTCTTGCTGGGATATGTACAGTTTTCCACAAGCTCTGAAAAACACCTATTGCCTGTTGTCAGTGGGAGGGTAAAAAGAGAAAAGTCCTGCAGGGAACAGACTGTCGGGGTTGAACTCTGAGGTGACAGCGTTGTATGTGTAATGGTAGCAAGTCATGCACTGTGTCAGACTGTCATAATGTCCAAACAGCACTTGTGCTAGATAAAGTTGTGACACTGTTATAGGACAGATTTGTTAGTATGATATGTTAGTATCTGTAGCAGTAGATGTTAGGTTCAAGTGCTAATCTCTCTCCTGAACCAGTAAGATTATTATATATGCACACCAAAAAGAGTGCACAGACCTATGTTCCCCGCATACTACAGGGTATAGAAACAACTGTGTTTGTGGAGGTAGCAATGAGGACATCCATGGAGAAAATAGTATTTATTTTTGTTATTATTTATTATTAATGGACCTGCTCAAGTGAGTCCAGAGGAGGCCATGAAGATGATTAAAGGGATTCACGTGTGAAGACACACTGAGAGAGTTGGGCTTTTTCCGTCTGGAGAAGAAAAGGCTCCAGGGAGACCTTAGAGCAGCCTTCCAGTACCTAAACGGGGCCTACAAGAAATCGGGTGAGGGACTTTTTACAAGGGTCTATAGTGACAGGACAAGGGGGAACAGCTTTAAACTGACAGAGGGGAGATGTAGATTAGATGTTAGGAAAAAAATTATTCACTGTGAGGGTGGTGAGGCCCTGGCACAGGTTGCCCAAAGAAATTGTGGCTGCCTCACCCCTCGCAGTGTTCAAGTCCAGGTTGGACAGGGCTTTGAGCAACCTGGTCTGTAGAAGGTGTCCATGGCACTGGGTTGGAACTAGATGACCTTTGAGGTGTCTTCCAATACAAACATGATTCTATTACATGATTGATTATAAACTAGTATTGATCAGGACATAAGCTACGAGAAAACAATGGCCAAAAGCAACTCTTTACATTGGGGTGAATGGTGACTGGGAGCCCCCAAAAGTGAAGTGGCCAGGGGCCTGCCACTGGCAATCCTTCTGCACATCTGGGCAGCTGTTTGGGGGGGCCTTTGTGCACACCAGGAGTAGACTGGTGTCTCTGTATGTTTGTCCTCATGCTGTATGTCTGCCAGACTGTCTGCCCTCACCCCATTCTCCTCTGTATCAATTTGGCCACAATGCCCTGGCAGCCTCCACTGTGCTGTTCACATAATGAACACTAGTAGTCCTTTAACAGTGAGCCCATGGTGAAGATCTGTGTGAGGTACCCGGTGCTTAACTGAGGGTGAGCAAGTAGGATTAAGGGCTTGTTTCCAGTGATCATCACTACATGTTAGTGACATATCCCACTATACAAAATCTGATGGGCACAATAAGGCATCCATGTTTGCAGGCTGCATCGGAAGTCACACTGTTTAAGGACAAATGTTTTTCTTATCTTGCTTCTAACCTGCAACCATTCTGGTCCTTGACAGTTACTTCTGCATTTTCCAATCCTAAACTGTCTCAATGGATAAGAAAAAAGTTGCTTTAGCCAGTGATGAATGTAGATATATTCTGCAAGATAAGACTGTGGTTCTAAATGGTCATCCCTCAGCACCATCAGCGCAGACTGTTCTCTTCTGTGTATCTGGAAATGTAGTTTTGATTAGGTATAAAATACTATGCATCTTCAAGCTGGGTCTAGATCAAAGTATGCATGAGTTTTGTTTGTTTGTTAGTTTTTACAAACGAAAGCCGGGGACTGGGCAGG
>NW_009936956.1:0-13565 GCF_000696875.1 Nestor notabilis
CCCCCCCAGGCATTTACATTTCAGACTTAAAATATGCTCAGATTCAAACTTATTCTGGACCAGGTCTCCTCCAAAATGTTTGTATTTTAAGTTTCTATTCAATTTTCCTATAAAATTGATATGTCTGTCAGGAAGCAGTGTGAAGTGCAGGGTGGGCTTTCATCCACCAAATTCAGTTTGGGTTTATATTGGCACTGAATGCTTGCCAGGGGGTGAGGGAATGGCACTTGAAGGCAGAGGGAAGAACCGAGGTCCTGAGGGAGATGGGGTGACAATGAAAGAGCAAGAGCAAAACCAGGGCTTTGCAAAATGGGGTTCCTGCCCTAGTAACAGGACGGTGCAGAAGGAAACAGTACTGTCAACCTACCCCTCACAGGGAATGCTAATCAAGACACACAGCAGGTATTTTGCTCCCCAAGCCTTTGCCAGCCCTTGTGTTTCAGAGCAACTCTGCTATTTCAGGGCTGACCCCTGGTGCTTTCTCTGCTGCTGAGGATGGGGCTGGCTTGGATGCTCTGGCCAGTGTCTTTACTTGCCTCTGCTGTCTCTGTGTATCATATGCTTCCTCCCTGAAAGGCTTGGGTCAAAATGAGCCAACTTGCTGCAGTCCAAAGATTTAAAATCTTCAGATCGCTGCTACTAAAAATCCACTGAAGAGCAACTACCCAAGTACATGAGCAAGCTGACCTGAGAGCACATGTTCTTACCTTTTTCTTACCAAAACAGCTACCCCAGCATTCTAATCATTGTCAGTTCAGGATCCAATAGACTAATATCAGAGATTACTTTTATCTACTGCATAATACCTGCATTTTTTATGCCATTTGACTGAATTTTTGATGATGTCTCATGTCATGATGATGTCACTTTGCCATGGGGAGCACAGTCTTTAAAAGAATTCTCACTCCCATCTGTGTGCTCAGTGCTTTGCAGAGATTTCATGTTTACCAAAACATATCCTTCTAGACCTCCCTGGGAGCCTTCATGCAGTGGTTGTTTTAGTTATCTATATACTTTTCTCCTTGAATCAGATGACTTCTCTGTTCCTAGACAGATTACACAAACTGTTCCTTACCCAGACACCATAAGTCTTTCTGCCCACAGAAATTGCCACACAGCTCTTTGCTGAGTCTCTCCTTACATAAAAGAAACATGCCCATATTTCTCAAATTCTCGGTCATCTTCCCTGATTCAGCTACATGTCAATGACCTCTGTTATGACATCGACATAATTTCAAACAGCACAGATTCCATCTGCAGCTGAAATCCCATTTAATAACTTTTTTCTTATTAAACATATATACTCTAATGGGTGGAGTAATGAAATTACCATGATGGTTTTTGTGCTCCATTAGCAGCTCTGACCTGATTTAGCACACGTCGGCTCACATAGCCTCTTACTCAACGTTTTCCATGGATGGGGTGCAGGCAAGCCACGTACGCAGAGCTCGTGTGTTTGTGTCATGTGTGATGAGACAGGAGAGGGTGGGAGGGAATTTGTGACACCTAACTGAGGTGCTCTAGTTATAACCCTAATTACCCAGTCTCTTTTTCCAACCACTGTTTAACCTAACTCACTTCCCTTTATCAGAAGGACATGTCTGTTTTTCCCACATCATTCCCTACAACTCTAGTACAAGAACAGCTTGACTGTAAACATGGTGACCTGAGCAAAGGCACAGTATATGGGATCCATCTTCATAGTATGGACCACCTCCAAAGGATGCTGTAACAGAAGTGAGATTCCCATGCTCAGCCCAATGAAATCCAGTGGAAACAATGAGATCAGGAGCAGAAGCACATGACAGTCATTCCAGTTTTACGAGTAAAGCATCAGTTACTGAGTTAACAGTGTTCAGTTTTCTCCATAGAACAGAACAGCTTCCTCCAGAAGATTATCTTTATGTTCATAATGACTTTGTTTCCAAAATGGCTCTCTCCATGTAAAAAGGCAGCCTGTCTCATACTGTTTGTTATGGTCAATAATACACTCATCCTTGAGGAGGAATAAAAGCTTTTCACAACTTCTTTACCCTTACTGGATCTGAGGACTGAAGCCTCCTCTCTCTCTGTGCTATGATGTATATTACATCTGCAGTGCGGTACTGTTGTGTTTATAACCAGGAGTGTCTGCTTTCCCAAATCTCTGCCTTCTGGAACTCTGCTATTGTCTCATGTCCTGACCTGCTCTGCTCCCACACGCACAAGCATCCTCCTTGCCCCATCCTCTCTATGTGTGTAGCTCATGGCCCTGCTACACTCCAGTGTTTGTCTTGCAACTTGCATAGTTCATAGAATCATAGAATACCACAGGTCAGAAGGGACCTCAAAAGATCATCTGGTCCAACTTTGTGTAGGAAAGGGAATCTAGATGAGGCTATCCTGTCCAACAGCATCTTGAAAACCTCCAGCGATGGAGGCTCTACCATATTCCTGTGGAGGTTGTTCCACTGTAAAGAATTCCTTTCTCATATCTTGAAGAAACCTCTCCTGGTGCACCTTGTACACTTTGGCCCTCTTCTTTTCCATGTGGCTCCTTATAAGAAAGACACTCCATCCTCTTTGTAGCTACCCTATAAGTATATAGGAATACTGTGATGAGATCTCCCTGAGCCTTTTCTCCAGGGAGAAGGGACATACCTCTCTCAGTATTTCTGAAAAATCCTGTGTTCCCAGTGCCTCCTGCTAGGTGTATTATGTTTATACAGGATGTCCTTGCACAGCCCATGTTTACTGCCTGTGACCCTGCCATTCTTCTGTGTTTATATCCTGTGGCCTGTATTTACATACTGTGACATCTGAGGCCCTGCTGCCTGTTCGTGTTTTTGCCTTCCAACATCTGTCGCTCAGTGCACCTTTGCTCTTGGGTTCAAAGTTTAAAATGAAATGTAGTCATAAGAGGAAGATAAAGAAACACAAGTGAAACAAGACACCTATATCCTTGCATACTTCTGCTGATGTCCTTGATATGAATTGATCTTTCCATCCTCCTTGATATGAAGCCAGTGGACCCTTTGTACTGTGTGGGATGCAAAGATCAAAACAAGCACATTTAATGAGCTCATTTCTAACAATATTTTGAAGTTGTCTTTTTCTAGTGTATCTCCTAAATTCTCTCTGGCTATACTTTGCATTTGTCTCATTAGAAACATGCTCTTCCAGGCAGGCCACTGACATTGCAAAGAAAGTTAATGCCCTCAACTGGAAGCTGAAACATAATTTGAGGTGCCTAAACTCACATTCATGCACACACAGAGTTACACACACACAGAGTTAAAGCTCTCAAATATGCTTCTACCTCTTTAACCCAACCAGCTCACCAAAATTTCAGATCTTGTAAAACATTTCAGTTACACGGAGAAAACTGAAGATGAGATCACACATTTTTACACTGGCTGGTTTCCTGCAAGAAAGTACAAAGTCCTGAACCGAGGAGCAGTAAGTTACTGTTCATGCACAACTGGCTTTATTTTAATCACAATTCCCAAACTATGTGAGCTCTTCCCAGATTTTTTCTCCTGTGTCCTTTCCCCAGCAACACATGGCTGTGATTTCGCAGGCTGTTTGCCTGCCTTTCCTGCAGCTTCAGAGCTGGGGCTCTCTGCTGCTCAGTCTCAGTCTCATCCATTGCTCTGTTTGCACATCCAGAGTCCAAATGGCCCCTGGAAAAATTTCTTTACCGGGATCTATCAAATTCCCATGTTATCAGTGCCTTTCTCTGTGCCTACATTGGGCTTTTGAGGCTCCTGGTTTCCTAAAAGACTTTAATGGCATCTCACAGTTAAATTATACAAAGGCTGGGGAAGGTGTGCTGGCCGGGAGCTTTTGCTCAACCTTCATCACAGCTTTCTGGTTTCACAGCTGAGCTGCACAGTGCCTTCCCTGTGCTGGGGACCCACTGGAGAGGCTGCAGCCAAGTCTCATCCAGCATCCTGTCACACCATGGCTGGTGCCAACCCTCCCAGACCCTGCCAGAGCAGGGTCCCCTATAATACCTGCTCCCCCTGCTATTTCCCCGGAACTTGCAGTTTCTATTAAAATGCTCTCAGTCTGGCTTTTTGGGGGGCTGAAAAGGGATGGAGACAGCTCATGCAAGACACAGATCTGACACAATCTTCCCACAACAGGGATAGGCCAGGAAGGGGTCAAATGGTTTCTGCAGCCACTGTGGTGGTTGGGAGGGATGCCCATAGCTCGCAGCACTCAGGGAGCAGAAAATGCCAGATTTCAATCAGACCTGAGCTCTGGCTGTAATCAGGATAATGACCTGTACTTTAAAGAGTTTGAGTTCATCAACATTTGCAGTGTGCTGTGCTCTCAAACTCAATTATCACTGTTACACTTCATCCTGCTATTTGACCTAACTCACAAATTGCTTCTTTCCATCTCACAATGATTTGGAACTAGAAATAAGTCAGGTTTCATGAAAGCATGAAGGGTGCATGCTCGGAGGCATCATGCACACCTCTGGTCACACATATCCCACGCCATCACTCACTTATCCCTCCTCAGGGCCCTGCAGCTCACATGTGGCTGCAGAGGTGTGTAGTGCCCATTGGGTGTATACACCACAGGTTGTTTTTTCCAAGGCTGCAGCACACATGCTGTTAGAAATGTGCCTTTTGTTTCCTCAAAATTCACTTGGATACAGTGTGCAGCCATAGCTTTCATTATATGCTCTTTTTTTCCCCACACTGTGGAAAACAGTACTGTAATCAGACTCTTTTCACTCTTGGTTTTGATAATTTAAGGGGATTGAGCTCATATTTCTCATTGGAAGTGTTTTTTTCTCCAGTGCTCAGCTAATTCCCATGACACATTTCTTGACTTTTCCAGTTTGCCAGTGTACTTTTAGAAAGGACACCAGAGCTGCAGGGATTTTTCCCAGATCAGCTTTAGGCAAATAGAGGCAAAATGTCTTCTCTGCTTCTACTAAACAACTTCCTTGCTTGTACAGACAAAATTTGCTTTATTCTGTCACCTTGGGAGCTCATGTTGAGTCACATGTCAGATAGGACCTCTAAATCCTTCCAGCTTTTCAGAGGCAGCCTTATTCTGCAGATGGTCAGTTCTCTGATACGAAATCTGTAATTTTCTGTACCTCTGATTTAAAAAAGAGGTTGTTTGAATCAGCTCAATTTAGCACTCTCTCCAAATGTTTCTAGATGGCAGCCTTGCCTACATCACTATTTATCATTCTGTCGAACTTCATGTCATCTACAGTAAATTATCTCAGCAGTGTTTCTTATATTTGCTTCCAGAACAGTGCAGAAAGTATTGAATAGCATTGAGCATATACTGATCCCTGCAGTTCATCATTAGATGATTCCCCATCGACAGTCACTTTTTGAGTTCTATCAGTTACTGTGTTCACAATCCAATTAATGTGTGCTTTATTCATGTCGTATGCTGTTCCTTTTAATTGCAATGCTACAGGAGTACCGAGCTCTAAAAAGCTCTGTTTACCATCACCACTCAACTCTGCTGAGTACCCCAATAATGACATCAAACTAGTGTGAAAGACTGTGCACCATGTGTCTGCTGTTAATTATGTTTGTATTTTTGCCTTCTTTGCTAACTGAATCTTGCTAATGGAAGTATTGCCGTTACCTCGTCTGAGAGTGGCAGGGTAGCTGGCTTGCACTTACGCAAATAATCTTGATTTCTATGTGTGACTGCCTTCGCATGGGCTCATTTCCAGCCAGTTCCACTTGAACTTTCCAGCTTTTCCAGCATTTATCATCAGTGCGCCAAGTCTCCCTCCCTAACTCCTTTATGACTCTTGAGTTGAAGTTACCTGGACCTGCTGATTCTCAAACATATCCACCATTGTGCTGTTAATGGACTGAGAAGCCATAGAAATCCACTGTTCTCTTTCTTGCCAGTACAGAAGTATTTATTGAATGTCTTCACTTTCTTCTGTGGAGGTCCCAAAAGGAGGTTTCTGACTGCAGTTTTACAAGGAAGTTACGAAGTCTGGTCCCTGCGCCAAGTTCCCTGTTCATTCAGGGTGTTTTTGTCTGGCTCAGCTCTATCTGGATATAAGCATGTTGGCAAATAGGACTGGCAGAGACTTGCTGTGATATAATCTTGTGGCATTATGATATAATCCCTTTCACAAACTGCTTAAGCTTAAAAGTGACTGGATTGTTTGTTTCTCTGGGAAACGCTCAGAGAACCTCATTCCTCTGGAAGAAACTTCCCTCCAGTTTCCAGCCTAACCTTATTCATGGCTAGCTTACAAATATTTTGCTGCACCAACATTTTCCTTTTTCTTAAGCATCTTTTCCATCCCTCTCAAGTACTCCTGTGTTGTATAACAACCGTATTATACAACACGGTCTTTGATGTGATCAGTTTAAGAGCCGATGTGTTTTGGTTTCTCCATGTCTAATAGACTCCCTGTTCTTCCAGCCATTCAAGCTGTTCTTCTCTGAACTTGTTCCAGTTTGAATTCTTCTTTCCTTGACCTTAGAATGACCAAATGAGGTCTTATCAAGGCTTTGCATAACAGTACTGATATTTCCATTTTTTTTGCTGGCAATATTTCACTCAGTGTGTTCCACTTTTCTCTTATACGCCCTAATACATGTGATCTTGCTTCTTGCTATGGGGTGGAGACACAAAGGAGATGGCAAGAAGAGTAAATATACAAATACTTATGAAATAAATGAGATTGTGATTTCCAAAATTTCCACAGTATTTGAGGGCCCTAATCTCACTTTCAAGGGTGTTTCAGCTCTAGTGCACTTTTCCATAGTGTTTAGGCATCGGATGTACATGTGGCCCTTAAATTCAAATTCTGGTAAGACCCTACCTGCACCTTTAGGTCCCTAAAACAGCTGACCTTCGGCACATCGAGTACATCTTAAAAATGACTTCAGCTTCTAGGTCACTTAAACATTTTTTAAATAGTTCCCTTAGAGGTCATACAGTGGGCATGGTGTGCAAGTCTAAGAGCACTATAAACGGGATGCATCAGTACTGACTAATCATGACTGTATGGAAAGTCTTCAAAGTATTTGAGTAATAAAAGCAACAGTAGAATTTTCCTTTAATAGTCTTTTACCAGGAAAAAGCTAGCAGGGGTTTTCCACTGAAGACTAAAGGATAGGTCACTGACAGACCTTGACACAGGAAAGGATCCTCTGTAGGTTCCCTGGTCTTCTCACTTGAATCTACTCCGGGAGTTGAGTGCCCAATATTTTTGTGATATTGGTTTTTCTCTTTTTACGTCATGCTTACCACCCTACACCGTGCACAAAATCATCCTTTCTCCCATTTGGCAGGATTCAGGTTCCGCTACATAGAATGAGAATATCAAAGAAGGCCAGCAGCGAGAAGCGGAGGCAGAGGATGGTCCCTGTGTGAGGAAGGCATATGTGTGCCTTAATTCATCTTCCAGGGAAGGCAATGGAGGGCTTGGAAATACACATCTGTAAAATTATGAATGAAGAGGGTCAACTGAGAAGAATTGTTTGCTTTTACTGTCAATACAAGATCAAAACAAAGAGATGTAAATTCAAACCACACAGAATGACATACTTCCTTATAGTGTGACACTGAGTTTCTAAGCTATGGTCATGGGTATGCTGATAGAGTACATGGGGCAAGTGTCACTGTACACTTGCATTTTCCTTATATTTTTCCCAAGGTGTCCATTTTTGGTCCCTATCAGAAACATGATTATAGGCTAGGTGAGCCTTTGGTTGGAGCTGGCATGAATGTCTTCTATTCTGGTGTGGTGTAGGTGGACGCCTGCTTAGTTCTGGCTGTCCTATACTGTCAAACACAATCTGCTGACCTACTTCCTTATAATACTGTACGAATGGAGAAACATGAGGAGGTTTCAGTGGAGCTGTTGTGCTTGGGTCCTGTCTGTGACAAATCAATATCGTAGCAGGTCACTGAGATCAGCTGCATTTCCTATCACAACCAGTTTGTGTTGCCATTAATTATCCTCTCTTTGTTTGACCATAGCGTGCCATGGTGGCTGCTGACTCCTCTTCATCTCTGACAGCATGGCTTCATGTTCAAATAAACCAGTTTTGGAAGTAGTTGGTGTTTAAAACAGTGCACAGAGAAGCTTTGCTCTCCCCTCCCTCCTTGGCTGCACAGTCTCTCTCTACCTCTCCCTGCCCTGGCACTTACCTTACTCCACAATAAGCTGATTCAGGGATTCAGTCCCTCAGAAATTATTCCTTGTTTTGAGGGGATATTGTTCCCATGGGTTTGCAGCACAGGCTGGTTCACAATGAGGTCAGAGTCCTGCTCCTGGTTTACAGGAAACAGTGGGAGGGGATGAAAAAAAGGGAACAGGAGCACACTTTTCATGAGCCATTGTTAGCTTGGCTCTGCATCATGAACGCTCATCCCAGAAAACTCCAAATCTGCCTAGGTGGAGAGTTAACATCGCTGTCCCTACCACTTTGCTGTGAAGGATGATTTTCTTTTAAAAAAAAAAAAAAAAAAGGATCTTTTCCTTTCTTTTCAGCTCAGGCATTCATTTCCTAGAGACAAAGACCATTGTTAGTCACATCTGCAAGACAAAGAGAAATCAACACTATTTTAACATCCAACTATTTTTAAATTAATGTGGATAAGACACTTAACCAGACCATAATTAACTTTATGGTAATATTTTTCAAAACAGACAATCAAACCTTAACTATGCTTCCATTAAAATATTGATACAAAGCCTCTGCTCTAATAATGTCATATATCTAACAGCAATTTCAAGCATTTAATCAGACTAGTTCTTCAGGTTAATAGATCAGCTTGTACTTCGAATTATCTTTATGCTCTTTGAAACCAGCAATTAATCAAACCTTATGCTACTCCTGCCAAGTCACTTAATAGCATTATACCAATGATAATGGTATTGATAACGAGGTCCAAAGGGGTTTTATAGTTTTCCCCTCCCATTATACTTCCCTGAGGAGGCAAAGGTGGCTATATTCCAACCTTGTGCATCTCTGCCTGGTGCTCAAAGTTTGGTGACAGGGACGTGGGCCCAGGAGTAAGGTGCCCAAATTATGATAAAAGAGTCAATGATGACAAGCTTGGTGTGCTTGGACTCAAGCAAGAAATAGGTTGGGACAGCTCATATTGGGGAATCTGGTCATCCGGAAATGGACACTGCTGGGACCCCAATGCATTGCAGAAACACTTAGGTGCTTACTTCTAACTGGTGTAAGAGAGAAAAGGGGAGTGGGAGCAAGATCAAACAGTACAGAGCAAGGTCCGGACTGCTAGCACTGATGTCTGTGATGGGCTTGGGCAGGACCTGGATGCCATGAACTGGCAGGTGGCTGCAACGCTGCCAGCCTAGCATGGGCACCAACATTGTGATATGCTCCAGGATGCAGGACCTTTCCATAAACCTGTTCCTGTGCCAGCCAGAGAAAGATTTTTATGGGATTATGGATATGGCTACCTACACATACAGTTGTTTGTTATCTTCTTTAATTTCTCATGCCACGTCCTGTGGTTCTGTTCATCCTACTCAGCCTCCTCTCAAGCCATGGTCTACTTAAAGGCCTGGTCATTTGCACAAGGTGCAAAGGCCAGGAGACCAACCAGGGAAACCACACCATAGCACCAGTGACTTGCTCAACACTTGACTGAGTGCAGAAACACCAAGCTTGGGGAGGAGCCAGCAGCACTGCCAGCAAGGGCTAAACCAGTCTAGGTCTGACCTTGTCCTCGCCATGAGCAGATGTAAACTCACATCTTTCCCTTGCCAGAAGCATTTTATATCTTTAGGGAAAACATAAAGCTAGACGAGGAAGGCAAACCCAGGTCTTGTCACCTGCAGCTGTGTGTCCTACAGTGTCCATCTGCTGCTAACTCATTTCTTCCTCCTCCCAGCAGAACATCTCCTGTCTGACAGCAGCAAATTGCTTTCAGTTTGCAACTCCTCTGGGGATTTGAGGGGTGATCCCCAGTCTTTTTGCCTGTTGTGGTCAAGCAAAACAACTCTCACTCCCAATTTCTCCAATGCCTACATTTTAAGAAGTGTTATCCCTGTTCTGCTAGTCATCCACATCCAGGGAAGTACCTTGCTCTGAAATCTGAATGCACAACGGCTTTTGAATGTCAAAGCTCAATATCTTCCACTGTCCCAACTCTGTGCTGGTTTAGATAGGTCTTAGGAGGTCTGAATTATGCAGTTTTGTGCCCCCAAACAACCTTTTTTGATCTTTTCCAGCACATGTCAGTGGCTGACTGTCTGCTATACCAAATCACTCTGCGATTCAGTTGTGACACAGCTGCCAGAGCTTGCCAGAGTGGCAGGGGATGTAATGAGTGCTTACAGAAAGTACAAGGATGATTTGATGGAGGGTGCTTGAGAAGTATAAAGTGATATATAACCTGCAAAACAAGTTTAATGAAAAGCTTTAAATTGCTGTGAGTTATGTAACCACATTAACACAACAGCACCAACAACAAAACACTGAACCGAAGCTCGGATTTTCCAAGCTGGGATAGTCAAAAAGTGCTAAGAATTCAACCACCTCACCTACATCACTGAATATGCAGAAGACAAGGATTCAGTTGCTGATTTTTCTGGTAAAACAGTCACTACAGCTTGATAATTATGGCTATTTATTTCAGCAATGTGCACCAAATTCCCATGATTCTTCACTTTTTCTGCATCACAGAAAGGAGGAAAAGGATGGAGTAAGGTATCTCCCCCACTGACTTGCCTGAGCTAGATCTTCCTCTTTTCCCATGAATGAGCATCTGAATTACTCCACATCAAAATGAGTGACTCCAGACAGCTGTCCTAGATGATCTATACTTCTCCCCTAATTCAAAGTCCTCACAACTAGCCAAGTACCTTTTGCAATGTGTTCATCTCAAAGGTATTATTTTTCTCTATTTGGATTAGACTGATCTGCATTCATGAGATATGATTAGAAATTCCTGGTTTGGGAAGTAACTTTCTCATACAGGTAATAGTCCAGATTTTGGTCTCAGTGTCTAAATCCATATTCCTTACTCTGATTTAAGCTTGACAGTGTTACCTGAACATCTTCCTACAAAAGACTGCTGATTTTCATCATCACTACAGAGGGGCAATGGCCAGATAAAATCAATTTGCCATCCAGTGAGATATGGAAAGATTCCTCATGCTGAAGCTATGGCTGGAGATGAGCCCTTTCTGCCCTGTGGTAGTTTAATTTAGAAGCAGGAAATTCCTCAGAATAACCAGCTCCTAGTCCCAGCTGAGAGCAGGCTGATAAAAGTGCATAGGAGCAGAGTATTAAGAACAGATGTGGTCTAAAAAATCAGCTACACCTAGAATGAACACAAACCTCTGTACAGCATCCCTGGCTCCAGCAGCATCCAGCAATGGCTCTGCCCACCAGCACTACAGTGTCCTGAGCTGCTATTTGGCACCTCTGTACCTTGTCCTGGTGCTCTCTCCCTGAAGGCACATGGGAAGAGCTGATGTTATCCCTTTTCTTGGGAGCTGTCTTTATATCTGATTGCGTATGATATAAATACTCTCAATCCGTGCCTGAGAGCACAGAGAGGTAACTATGCTGCAGGAGGCACTTTGCCATGGCTGTTTCCACCCAAGGATACAGAAAAAGCGTGAGTTACATGAAGGGATAATACAAACTGACATAGACAGCTCTGCTGTTGCAAGGGGAGAAGCAGGCTGGCAGTCCTTCCCATAGCATTTACTACTCTTCATTTACCTGGAAATGCCCTAATCCTTGGTTAGATGTGAATAGGAACTACCTCAAAGTTAGGAAGTATTTGGAATTGAAACATCATTTTAGTACCATTACAGAAACTGGGTGGAATGTGAGCACATAAAACCACATTTAAGTTGCCCAAAAGACACTACCCGACTTTCCAAGGTGCCAGTTATTGGGGTTTTCCAGGTACTGACAGCTCAGAGCTTTCAGTGACTCTAGTTGTACTTGTTCATTACAGCATTTCTGACAGTTAAGTTTCTTTTATCTGGGTGCCTTGAATAAGGATTCAGGAGTTTGGAATTTCACTCCAGGTCACAGAGTTTGGAATTTCACCCAGTCACAGTATTTCCTTGCTCCCTTGGCTGTTATTCCAGAGCCTTATGCTTTGGACTTACACTACTTACTTTCTAAGCAGACTAAGTTTTTATATCTTTTTGGTGTTAACCATCAGGTATTTTTTAGAAGATTTTATTTAGTTATAACTATCAAGTGTTTTCACAATGAATTCGAGAAAAAAATAATTGAGAGTTTAATTTCTTTGCACAGATATTAGAGTCGCTCAGGCAATTGTCTCCTTATGACCCCGTGGAAGAGAATGGGATGGTTTTGATTGCTACCCAGAGGTGGCTGGCTGGTTCTGACTCACTGCATGCAGTTTTACCTACTGCCACTGAAACATTCTGAGTCACAAGGAGAGGCACAGCAGCTGACAGTGAGAGGTAACCATGCAAAGGATGTTACAACCATGAAGGCACTTTAGGCACAGCTCCTGTTGGGCACAAACAGGGCACAAACATATCTATGTAACTCTTAATTAACTACAAAAAGTGGCTGGGTCCCTTCCCTCCCCCCCTTTTATTTCTCAGATCATAAACCAAATCTTCAGCAGGTATAAACTGGCACAGGCTCTTTGACTTCAAAGGAGCTGCATCAGCTTGAACCAACAGAGACTCTGGCTCCATATGGCCCTAATTATGTTAATGTGAGGCCCAAAGGATGCAGCACAATAATAAAAAGGAAACACTGAGTGATCCATCATAGCTTTGGCACTCAAGGCAGGGCTTTCAAAGATATTTAGTCATCGAAAGAAGCAGACAGGTGTGTAGGAGATTTTCTGTGTTCCACTTCCCCATGATAAAGGTTTATTTCCTTTCTATCCCAAAACAGGCTTCAGAGTCCCTGCAAAGGGGGAGAAAGCACTTGCACGAAGTGAGCAGGGAGAGACATTTTATTTTTATCACCAGGGAAATGAGAGATATGTTTCCAAGGTGGACCTCTACCTACTTTGTCTCTAGACTTATTACCTCCGTGAGTGCTCAGCAGGATATCAGCACTTGCAGCCCAGCGTAGCACCAGTGCCTGCTGACACCTACAAGGGGACAGGTAAGTCTGCTGCAAGGCGTAGCTGGAGCAAAACCTTGGCAGTAGGTAAGTATCTCAGCAACATGAATGATTCAAACCAGGCTGGCTTGCCCTGAGGAGTGTCTGCTGTGGCGTAAGAAGCCATGCTGCTCCATTAGCACAGGTCCTTGCAGCGTCATCCTGGTGCATGGAGCTGCAGGAAGATATTAGGAGGGCAATTGCAATGTGTTCCTGTTCTCGGCAAATGGAAACCTACCGCACCCTGAGTCCCCCCAGGCCCATTGGTATGGAAACCCTCAACATCATGGAAACTTCCTTTGATTTTAAATCCAAACAACTAACCACTATTATTCTTGGACATTTATATTACATTTTCCTCATATTTTCCATCTCATGGATAATTAAAAACAAATTATTGCATTAAGGTGTTTGAAGTTAGGATGGTCTGTACAGCACTTGTTTGTTTCTAAGTCCTTGTCAGGAATTTCC